>NW_020955628.1:198786-238541 GCF_003031625.1 Empidonax traillii | reverse complement strand
AAGGAAAAATATAAATGAGCAAAAAGGAAAAGAGCTGACCCAGCATCAAAGCAGAAATAAGGAAACCTGCAAATAACAATTTTAACAGCTACATGAATAAAATGAAGTGGCCTATTTCATTGTGACATAAGTCCATTGCAGTAGATTTACACCTGGGGTGAATGTGGCCTCAGACTGAGCCTCTGGTCCGCAATGTTTGTCCAGTGCATTTTCACTGGAAGGAAGCTGGACTGCAATGTCCTGGATGCAAGCATCCCCCAGGCTGCTGAAGTGCAGGAGAATGGAACAAGGCAATATCTGTTAGTGAAAACATTTGGAAAACCACTGTCAGATCTGAGACTCTGCATGTTCTTCTTGGTCAGTTAAGAAAATATTGACAAAGCATCCATCAACACACTGAGCCCGTTTAAAACCATGGCAGTTCTTGCACTCTGCCCCATGCAGTGGATTGATTTGGGAAACAATCATCACCATACAACTATAAAAGATATCTTTGATAGTGTGACAATTTATAACCAAGCACTTAAAACTGAATTCAGGGAAATGCTGTGCTTAAAAATGATTGCAGAATTGGCCCCTCAGTATGACCTGCTGCTTATTCAATAGCTCTTGGTTACATTTGCTTCTTGAATATATTAAGGTGATAATGATAGTGGGCTCATTCAGGAACAGTAGGCACCCTGCAGCTTATGACCACCTTTCCAATCAAGGTTTTAGTGTCCTGAACCTAATCCAGGCTCTGGCTGGTTGCTTGACACCACTGGCACAAAGCATGGAAAAGGACAAAACACAATATTGATGTGATTGTGAAGGTGACTCTTCAAAAATGCAGCCCAGTGCTAGCTGTAGGCAAATAAAATTGTAGGAATTAATAGGAAAAACAGAGGAAAAGCACTTGTGCTGCCCTATAATGTGTAGTGCCCCCATACCTGCCAAAAATGTGCAAGGCATAGAGATGCTCAAAGGCAGAGCTTGGCTTACAGAGGGGGAGAAATTAGACAGGGCAGAATTTACCATCTGGAGCTGGAGTAGGTGAGAGGTATAAAGTCATGAAGGAGATGGAGAAGGCACACATAGTTATTCTTTACTTTATTGCTTTTTGTAACACAAGACACAGGATCCCAGTGACATTGTGAAGCTGTTGGTTCAGAATATAGAAGAGGAATTTTTTTTATTTTTTTATTTTTTTTACAATCTGTAATTAAACTGCAGGTCTTGGTACCATAGGATGGTCTAGAAGCCAAAAGTATAAACAGTGTCAAGAAAATTCATGAGAGATTAGAGATTGGCCAGGTATAAGTGGCTTTTAAAGAAAATGGCCTGGTGGTGGTTTCCAACTGAGGAAGGCATCGAACCACTGACTGCCAGAGGAAGCTCAGAGCTCTTAAAAGGGATAGGATCACTTATCTGATTTTCTACATATTTTGTCTGGGCATCTCTCTTATCCACTGTCACAGGAGGACACTGAGCTTTGACCTGATGCCATATTTTTGTCCTTGGGCTGTTTGTGTAGATATGGCACTTGGGGACATGGTTTCGTGGTGGACTTTGCAGTGCTGGGTTGACGTTGGACTCAATAATCTTAAAGGTCTTCTCTAACCTAAATGATTCTATGATTTTCTTCCAAAATTTAAGGGTTTGGTCAGCAACTGATCAGCAGAGATTAGGATAAAATATCCTATTGATTTTTGGCACATGGAACCCCAGCTACCTTTCATGTTCTGTTATGGAGATGGGGACAAGGTAGCAGTCCTCTAGTGAAGTAATGATGATGAAACTTAGCAAGACAGCCTCCTCTGCAGTGCTGTGGTTGCTGTAACAAGCTGGTTAACACACTCCTGTTGTCCAGTGGGCTCTGGAAGAGAAGAGGCAGCTCCTCAGTTTTGGTCAGTGGTGATGCACGACACGACCTGGACCTTTTCATTTCCCAAGAGAAGCAAAGAGTTGGCATCGGGTGTTGCGCGCAGGACCTGTGACAGCCAGCACTCAGCAGCCAGCGGGTGGCACTGTTGTTGCAAGGAAACTTTAAAAAAAAAACACACCACCAAACATTTAACACTTCGGAACTGTTTGGATGGAAGTTTTCCATTGAAAGCAGCAGCTTTACTGAAATTGAAACGTTTCATGGCACATGTCACTTCTCCATGAATTTTTAATGGAGAAAAATGTAAATTACTCAGTTTGACTTTATAATTGCAATATAGCTTGTTTTCCCTTATCGAATCAGTTTAATAGTTTATATGGATACGCAATTTCAATATAATTCTTAATTTTATAGTGATTTTTTTTTATCCTAGTGAGTTAAACTCTCAAAAATTAAATGGTTTTGTATTGGGGGGGGGGGAGGGGAAGACATTTTGATATTTTTTTAGATATTAATGATAGCCACTTAAAAAAACTTTTCAAATGTTGTCCCAAATAAAAACATCATCTTTGACTCTCAATGTGAGATAAAAAAATGTGTTTCTGAAGACCTTAATTTTGTATGGGCTGAGTGATCTGTGTTTTGATCTGCTCTGAGTGGTTCTCCTTGACAAAGGAATGAGCTTTGAGGTGCTGTTTCCTGGTGCCATGTGAGTGCCAGTGCTGCCCAGCAGAGCGTGTGCTATAGAGGGCATCTCCATCCTGCTGGGGACAGCTGTGCATCACTCTGCTGTCTCTGTAAGCTGTCCAGGGCAGGAAATGGTGCCAACACGAGGCTGCAATTTCAGGTAGTTGTTGCTTTTTAAAAATATCCAGTTGCTGAGGTTCAGCTAGGAACAGCTCAGTGTCTCTGTCCCTGTGGAGTGATGGGTGTTTACAGAACAACTGCAGGCAGTGCAGAAGCTGGGAGCCACAGGGAAAGAGAACTCACTGAATTGGAGAGGGAACACCTTCCCTTTCCTGCCTTCCAAAATGAAAAACCTCACTTAATCATTCCTATGTGGCTTGTCTTGTTTGTTGTGGCAAATGTGCAAAACATGGGTTTGCTCTGCGCAGACAGGGTAAGTTATTTATAGTGACTTCTCATCCAGTCTTGCTGGAGGAAGCCCAAATTCTCGGTGCTGCCATATGCAAAACTTACCACAGTTATTACAGACTTCTCAGATCCTGCCCACTTCATGTCAAGTTAACATTGCCACAGCTCCTCTGTGCAGAGCAGCAGGATTTGGAGTGACATACACAGGGGCCCTGTGGAAATAAACCCGGTGACGGGGATGTTGGCTGGAGGATCTGGAGTCAGGATCCCTAAATATACTTGTTTTCTAATTGGAAGTGAATAATGGCTCTATAAGATATTGGGAGCAGCCTCTGTCCCTCTGGACTGCATGGCACAACCACTGCAGCTCCACACAAAGATTCCTGAAATGTATGCAGTCACCTCACTGAAATCAAGGTACCTAATTAGGTCAAGACAAATTCCGCAGGGATATTCAAAGTAAGTATGTACATAAATGTTTTTTTAGATCAGGGCATACAGAAGGACCTCTAGATATCCCAGAGGAAGACCACAATTCCTGGGTTCCCTCCAGGGGTACGTAGCTGGGCTTTTGTTCTTGTAAGTGCTGCAGTGAACTCTTTGAGGAAGCTTAGCAATAAAGACAAGCACATCCTTTTTTGTTTTTGTTTGACACAGTTACTTTGGTGACTGTGTCAACAGTGGAGAAGGAACCAAAGTGTGTTACTACCTCTGTCAATTCTTAAACAGCACTGCAGAGTCCCCTCTCCTCCCCAAATGAGGAAGAGAAATTCACACTGTAATATTAATAACTGTGGGGGCCTTTAGCCTTTAATAATTAACACACTGCTAACTGTAGCTGAATGTTCCTTTTTCTGATTCCAATTACAGACCCATTTGGCCCAAGCTCAGCTGAGGGAAGTGGATGAGCAGTAGTGCTATAATAGAGACCTAGAGCTAAGAGAAATTGTTCTCCTTTGGCCCACACAGTAGATTAAATAAAGCTTTGGGCTCAAACAGTGGAGAAGCCAAAGCATCAGGTGTTGCAGAAGAATAAAATACTTCTCTACGTCAGCTATTCCAAACCAGGGACTACTTAATATCAGAGCCAATTCCTGGAGCCTGCTGACAAATACACTCACCTGGTCTGAGGTAAAATGAAATGTTCCTTTTCATAAGTGACAACTGTTCATATACTTGCCATTTTCCCCCAGTATTCTGCTGAGTAGGAGTCTCTTGCTAATATTTTCCATCTGAAATAGAGCTGCTAGTGCAGCTCTAACAAGAAGTTTAGCATTTAGAAAACCTACTATGATCTTTGCAACGTGATTTACAAGTCTTGAATAAATGTTGTTAGTGTTTTGCTGCAACATCATGATGTTCTGGCAGCATTCCTGCTCCCCTAGACACTTCTGCCAGCAGACAGGCCAATTTAGCAGTAACAGCTTTAATACTTCTCAAACTATAGCCCTACTTCAAAAGGTCTGTTATGCAACCAGAAGAAGAGGGGAAGGGAACTAGTAAATTCCAAGTGGTGGTTACCTAGCAGCTAAAACTGAGTGATGATGACATGAATTCTGTCTTCCTGCCCCTGGTTGTGCAATCCCACACCTTCCCTTGTGGGAGCAGTTGCCAAGTGAGAAGGTGCAGGGAGCTGATCCAGCTGAAAACTAACCTAACCAAAAAAATAATCAGTTTTTTGTTGGTATGGCTTCCCATCCACGTATAGATTAGCTCAAGCAATCATAGCATTGTGCCCAGAATTAATCAAAAGAGGTAGTGAAAGAGACTTGGAATTGTGCTGGATTGTGTGACATAGTGGATGTTTTTAGTAATAACTCTGTCTTTTATGCTATCAGTCTTTTCCAATACTTGGTGGAACCTTAATTCTCATTGTGTGGCATGGCCATTAGCGTGCTCATTTTCAGCTACCTGACAGCAATTAGCAAAGATCTCAAGAGCTTTTCTGATTTTCAAGGTATTTTCTCACTGCTTAAATCTGAGAAGCTGTGAGGTGGAAACAGAGTAGAGATGGGAGTGAGAAATTCTTGTGCTGAGTTATAAACGTGGGTGACAGCAGCTGGGGATTAGAGAAAGTTCCACGTGCACCTGTGACAGCAGGAGAGGGAGGGAAGTTACAACATCAGATGAGGTGACTTGAGGGCACTTGAACAGCCATGTGTGTCGGAGTTAGATATGCTGAGCCTTGAGGGCAGAGTTCAGAATGTGGGGTCCTCGAAATCAGAGTTTAATTTTCAATAGTTTGAAAGCAGGAAGCAGATTAAGAATGCAAGGCATGAACATGCAGTGGAAATGCATCCAAAACAACCCCAAATCCCCTTGCAGAGTTCTAGTCCTGAACTTTTTCCTAAGTTAATGAGGTATTAAAAATGGAATCTTTACCTGGATACAGTGAGGAAGTGGAATTTATCTTCATTTGCAAGCGTGGAATTTTCAGTGGAAGGTCAAAATCATGCATTTTACCTATATTATTTAGATTTTAATTTTATTTTTATATATAGCTTTCTTTATGCCTTTTATTGCAGTGTTGGTTCCCCATAGGCATTGCCATCCTGTCTTAATTTGCTGTTCTCTGTAGTATTTGTTCCAGGGTCAGGTTGTACATCCCATGAGGCTTCTCTGCTCATGACCAGAGCTGGGTAATGAATCGTGTCTGCCAAGTGTCTGTGCCATGTCCTGGAAGATGTAGGCCAGGAGAGCTCCAGTCCTAGAGGAGAACAGGAAAAAAAAAAAAAAAAAAGCAAATGAACCACAGTTCTCAAAAACATAATTGCAGTATTTCAGAATTAAAATATCCTGCATTTTGATGGTTCAGCTTTTCAGTGGGAAAACAGCATTTCCTGAAAAAGGTGTTGCCTGAAACTGAAATTTCCATTGGAAATCCAGGCCTGAGGGACAAATTTCTGATGGATCTATGCTTGGTCCTTCTCTGCATCTCTTAAAAAGAGAACTTCAGTTCTTACCTGCTTCAGCACCACAGGGTGTGGTTCAATGGCTCAATCTGTAAATATAAATAAGAGGTACAGTTGCAATTGCAAGGAATTTTATGTCATGGCAATATAAAAGCCATTGGAATGGATTAAAATTGAGACTCTAAGAAGGGTAAAGTTTTGAGGATAATTCTAAGATGACATTTAAAAATTTTTAGCACTTGTAGAGAAAGTTAAAAAAAAGTTTTTCTGATGTTTTTAATTAAAAGACTTCGAGTGAGCTCTATTTGACGTGAGCTTGCTAGAGAGGGAGTACTCATATTTATATGTAACATCAAAATAAAGACAGGACTGCTTCACACATTTTGGACATTTTGGTAAAGACAATTTTTTGGTTTCTCCAAGCCTGTTCACCCATCTGTGATCTCTTCAAATACCAATAATTGAAAATGTTACACCACTAGTGAGAAAAAAAAAAAAAAAAAAAAAAGCTTGTTTTTGAGGAAAGAAAAAGCACGTTGTTTGACAAACTAATAAAGCAGAAGAAATCTGACTCTAAAAGAGGGTGCAACAGAGAGCAAAACTAGAGATTAGAGATCAGTGGTTCCATCCATAGGGGTGTTTATGGTATGACCTTACACTATACAACCTGGTCAGCTGGAAGGCAAATCAATGATGATTTTGTGTGCAAGGCACTGAACAGGGGCCTGAATTCTGGGATCAGTTCTGTGTGGGTGAAGTTCACATGTTAGGTGCCCTACTTGCCATTTACAACCCAAGGATGACAATATTTTGGGGCAGGGAATGATTCCTGGGTGTGTCTCAGCAGAGCTTTGCACAGTCCCACCACTGCTCCCAGCACTTACTGGGTCTTGTAGGTTTGCACTGGTGTGGAAGTTGTTTTGCTGTGCCAGAGATGGCTTTGATATTTCAGACCCATAGAAATTGGGAGTTCAGTTTCAGAAGGAACCAAACACATCTACACAATATTTGACATGCAGAAATTCCACCAGAATCTCTGGTATCTCACTGTGAGTGTTTCTCCTGAGTGTGGGAGAGCAAAGTTCAAGTCCCTGCTTGTGTGTTCCAGTAACTTCAGCTCCAGGTCCAGTCAGCTGAGCTTTTGCTCTGTGTTTAGACCAGAAATTCCATCTCACTCTTAGACAGTCTTCCCAGAAAACTCATCAAATCCAGCCTTTTGTCCCTGAAAATGTATTTTTTTGGAAAATACTCAACCAGCTTCATTCCCTGGTACTACTGTGGTATTAACTGTAAACAATAATTATGAGGAGAGGATTTAAAAAAATCTCTGCAGGTTCTGATTAGAATTAAAACCTAGATTAAACTTTCCTGGAACACTGGAAAAACAGTGGTTAAGTTTTTCTTTATTGTATCTGTGTCGTGGCCATGCAGACCCTAGAAAAGCAGGGAATTAGCAGAAAGTGCAAACCAGGGGGGAAAAGTTGCTCTTTAGCAGAGATTTGAAATTATTATATTGGATTTACCCTCAGTGAGAGCACAGCTGGCCTTTAAGATCTGTGTTACAAGATGGTCATGAGATGTTTTGCCCACATTCTCATGGCTTTTCAAAGGCCACAAAAAGGTGCACACGTCATCAGCATGGAAAGCCAGGATAGCCCTCACGAAAAATGGCCAACACAGAAATTTTAAAGATAATCCATGAACAGCTCCATAAAATGGTAGCTGCTCCTAGGAGGCGGAGATTTCATTTGTAATGCTGATCTTTTCTCCCTGCAGAACCTTGCTCCCACCTTATCAATATTTTAGAAAAGAAAGAGAAACCTTGTGCAGCTGCAGAGGCAATTTGGAGGGATTAAAAATTTATCCTGTTTTGAGCAAGGCTTTCAGCAGGTGCTGGAATCATTTAATCACAGGTGGGTAACCTGCACAGCCTCTCTTTGCCATGGCTAAAACTGGAGGGAAGGTCCTGGAAATTCTTTCGTGCAGGGACTCTTCTGTTGGAACCTGCTTCCAATTCCAGTCATAGTGGGTCACACACTTTGCCTAGAACAGCAAAAACATTCGAGTCTAGGATGTAAAAGTGACAATTTTTCCTCTGGTTTCTTTTGCTTGGTGAGGGAATAGAGTCCAGCCCACTCTTAGCAGCTCAGTTACCATGGCAGGGCTACACCAGGCTTTGAATTTGGCTCGGTAATTAAAAGGGCTAATTAGCATTAGCTGAAACTCAGAATTTGGGCTCTGCAGAAAATTCAGGCAATTCCATGTTGATTTTCACTCAGATGTGGAAAGAGCCATGTGGTTTAGAAATTTCTTTCCAAAATATCCCCCCTCACCAAGAATTTTTCTGGAGTGAAGGAGGAGAACAGGAGACCTCCAGTTGACACTCAGAAATCAACCCAAAACCTTAATTTCTGAAACACTTTCAAGCATATGTTTTCTTTCTGTAGCTAAAGGAAACCTAATTAAAACATTTCCTTTCAAGCATTTCTCAGCGAAATTTCGTCATGATTATAATGTTAAATGGGACATTTTTTCATAAACAAACCAGCATTTTTCAGGTGTAGAAACATTAGCTGTGAATTGTGGAGACTATTTCCTTTATTTACTTCCTCTATTTGACACAGATACAGTTGGGTTACTAATCCATATCAATGAGCAAATATACACCATTGCTAAGGAGAGAGTACTTTAGGTTTCCTCTGCTCTCAAGAGAGTAAGTTGCAGCTGACAGTGATAGACTGTGCAGAATAACCCCCTACCATTTGTTTACAGATCTGCATGTAATTTCCACCCACTGCAACTAATTGCTTTTATCAACACCAGTAATTAGAGGCACCAAAGAATCGTCAAATTTTCTGACTGGGGATGGTGTAAGACGGCTTTGCACAGTGTGCTGTGATAGTTTAGCAATTTGGGAAAAGAATACAGTCAAAGAGTTTGTTGGTACATAGAAGAGTGCTAATTGGAGCTTCCTGCTGCACTTGTGGAAAAATAGCCTGGAAACCATTGCTACTTGCCTTGGTCATTTTCTTTAGAACTCTCTGTGAACACACACTGGGATTTACAGGGTTGCACCACTTTTGATTAACCTTCTGTTGTGAAAGTTTTCTCAAGTGGAGACTGGCACAGCAGAGAAGAATCACTGTCTGGTGCAAGCAGAACAGAACAATCAGAATGTCAGGAGAATTAGGAAGAGGTCAGGAGTTCAGTTCATGAACAGCCCTTGAATGCAGGACTTCCACTGCAGACACGAGCGTTTTCATCATCAAGGGGTTCAAATACTATGTCCCATGGGTGTCTGTCAGCTTTGATTTTGTCCTGTTATACAATAAGAACATGTTGGAAAGCTGGAAAACGTGCTCCCAGTTCAGCTGGGGACTCAGTTAGCCTATGGGCAAAGCAATTCCCACCTCTCATCCCTACCCTTCCCCAAACCACTGCCTGATAGGGCAGATGCTCTCCTGGACACAGGGAGTACCAGTGCCAGGACTGCATTATTCCACCTGTCCAAACTGAAAATGGATCCAGCCTGGTGAGAAATGGTCCAGTGAAGGGAATATTTATATATATATATATATATTAGGCAGAGGATTTAAACTTTGTACCTCAGTGCTGGGCAGGTTTCTGCAGCATTTGTCATAGGTAATACTGGAAATCTGTTTCTGACAGAACTCTAAATAATTGCTGCCAGAATGGCATCATGGTGCTGATGAATATTTCTCCAACAAAAGAAAAACAGCATGTTGATTCTTGAACCACAGAAAGCCATAGTTGTAATTTAAAATCTGGCTTGATGTTTAAAATACTAAATTCATTATCTTTCAGAGTCTTTATAAATATACATCTAAACTATCACTCTGAATACATTTGGAAGTGTAAAGAAAGAGACTTTTTTTTTTTTTTTTTTCTGACAAGAGATCAGGCTATTGGTTGTTCCATTTTTAAGATATTCCCAAATTTAAATATCAAGGCCTGGGTGAAAAATGAAATTAAAAAATCCTACCTGCACAGAAAGTAGAACACATTCTGTTTCAAAGGTATTCATTCCTGTTACATTTACCAAAAAAAGTTATAATTATGAAATCACAACACTTATTTGAAACGTCTTTTGCTCACACAATAGCAAATGTTCCTGCTCCTCTTCTCACCAGGACCATATCAAATAGTTTTTTTTCATTAAAATAAAGAAATGCTTGGGAAGAAACCTAAAGAATATAAAACTTCTCAGCTTCAGAGATGCCAAACAGCTATCAAGGACTGTGAGGGGATATAATTTTTCAGAAAAACTGAAGGAAGAGGGGAAAAAAAAAAATCAAGCTTTGACATTAACAAGATGATAACAGCCATTGGCTCTTTTTCACTACCTTCTAACCCAAAATTTCAGCAGTGAGATAATCAGGTTTTCACTGACTTGTATGGAAATGGATCTGACATGGATCAGACTCTGCTCTTTGGCCTGGCTGTTATTATGTGGAGTTATTTGCTGAAAGAGTTTTGACAAAAATAACAACCCCCGAGTGAGGTTTTCAAGAGCAGAGTCTGTGTCAGACAGGTAAATCACAGGTCCTCGAATTAGCTCTGCACTCATGAGATGTCTGAATGTAAGCAGAGCTCTTGAAAATCCAGAGCTTTGAAAGCTTGGGGGACTGAAGGGTCTATCTAGTGCTGATCTCAACAGGAAATACTCTGCCAGTAGGGAAAAAAAGGAATCAGACCTTGCTCCTACTCCAGAGAGCATGTTGTGGTTTCATACTTTAAAATAGTATTACAGGCATGGAAGATGTTATCAAAACTTGAGAGTTCATAAAATGATTTTCACGTAATTTCTACCAGCTGCAACCAGGAGCCAAAAAGCAGTGGACAGAAGACCTGCATATCTTCTTTCAGATTTTTTTCCTGATGTGATTTCTGACTCCCAGAAACAATGTGCAGACAATCGAGTGGTTAAATGCTAACAGTCAAAAAGTATTAGGTACCGCTTATTGTTTTAAATAATTCAGATACTGGTGCATATTTGCATCTTAAATAAAAAAATCACTTTTTTAAAAGCTTTCTCAATGCAGCAGCGCTTCAGTTAATCAGTATTAAGTAGTAATCTATCTGTTCATTGACTCTTGAGTAAGGAAGTTCAAGGAACAGAACTGATTGTGTCCTCTGAAGTTTTCTATTGCTGCCTGTTCCATGTGTTCTGGCAAACAGCCTCCCCACAGCAAACAGCTGGGAGGGTCATTCCGTACTCTCCCACTTGCAGAGCATCCTTGTCTGTCTGTAGCCTTGGCTGGAGGTGTCAGCTCAATCATTCCTGGTGCCCACTCTTCTGCCTTGCCTTCCATTTTATTGCAAGGCCAAATTCTTACTTAGAGAACACTCCTGTCCTCCAGAGCAGCAGTGTTTTAGGGTTTAGTTGGCCATCACCCTAAAGATCAACGGGGTTCAGCTTTCTGTAAATGCAGAGCTGGCTTCTGTGTCTTGGATGTGTATTAGTTATCAATAACATCAGCAATTTATGGGCATGATGTCGTGACTACACAGTGAGATCTAGTTATAGGAAACATGATAAGAATGTGGCCAGGTACTCATGGCATGTGTCTGCAGACATCCATATGTGCTGGGCTGGGTGTTGGCATGAATTTCAGTCTCCTCTGTACTAGCAAATGCTGCAGCAATTTAGGCACTGACCTACAAAGCAGCCCACGTGGGTGGACCCCTTGGCAAAGCCCTCTGAATTCCGAGTCTTTGTTTGCCAGCACAGGAGGGAAACGTGCAGCTCCTGGAAAAATTACATTGATGCTCATTTGTGAGAAACCTCAGCCTCACTGCTATTGATCATGGATTTTGTGATCCCTGCATTTGGGGCTCAGATTCATCCATCACTGACACTTAAACCTAAGAGACAATCTAGCTGCATGCCAAGGCATATCTTAAGTGTTGTTTGCGTGTTGCTGGTACAGCTTGTGCATTTTTGGCAAACTGGAAGAAGAGAAAATACCATAACACTTCACTTAAAAGGAAATTCTTTAAAAGTTCTGGTGCATATGATGCAGCTTGCAGAAAGAAATTGAGCTGAAATAGTACCACAGTGACATGCTTGATCACTAAGGAGAGGAGATGTAATGACTTTGGACAGCAACTGTCAGGGTTAAGAAAGTTATTTGTTCCATTGGTTTATGGCACAGACTAGTAGTATTTTATTGTCAAACAGAATTAGTTTTATATCAAGAAGAGTGATTACTTGGGTTCACTGTGTTTGAGATTAAACTTGATGATTTCATGTCCATTATTGATTTAGGCTTTACATTCAGAGGAGTAGCGGTTTATATTTTACTTAAGGGGATTTGATCACAGTAGATGTAATCTTCAATGGTTTCTGCAAATAAATTAGTAAAGTTGCTATGCCTTTTACAGTAACTGAAGAAGAAAAGTGAAAGGGAGCTTTATCTCAGCAAAAACAGTGCAAAAAGAAGATGGCAAAAGGTGCTGCTTAGCTTTTCCAAGATGCAAGGGGTGTGCTAACAGCTCCGTGTGGGGTTCAGGAAAGCAGGAACCACACAGCAGACGCTCTGTCAGTGGCACATTGCAGCTCCAGGCTCAGGTGACATGGATTTGGCAAAGGGATGCCAAAACCTCACTGTGCATCATCTCCTCTGGTTTATCCTGAAGTTACCCCAAAGGAGAGGGGGACATCCAAGGTGCTTTCCAACATTAGAACAGGGTCAAAGGAAGTCAAAATGTGGGCGGGCTCTGTAGGAGGCAAATGTGCCAAGTGTGTCACTACAAATATCCCCTTCTGAGATGCCTTCAATCAGACAGTGGGTTAGAACATGCCACGAGGAACCAACCGAGCAGTGCGGGCTGATCCGGGTCCTGCTCTGCTGCTCCTGGGAAATCTGGAGCCAAGAGAACACCGATGGTTTGTGGCCAGCCAGGGCTCTGCTGCCTTGGGCAGTGGGAAGGAGGAGAGAAAGCATTTCATGGAAGCCACTGTCAAAATTAGGCCGTGTCAACCTGAGAGCTCTGCATGCAGCATTCCCCAGGGGACAGATGGTGTGGGATGCTATTGATTGTACCTTCACCATGAGCAGTGGTGGAAGCAGAAACAAGTCCTGCCAGCTTTATTTAGAGCTGTCATATTCAGACCATCATGATTCCAAGTTCCTCAGGCTTCCAAAATACTGTGCTTTTTTAGAGGTTTCCTCAGACACAGATGTCTCAGTGGATGATGAACTAGCATTGCGCTCTAGAAATGGTTGGGCTACTTGGCCACCACTGAGCCATGAGGTCTTTACTGTCTTCTTGTTGCCACCCCACTGGATGCTGTACATCACCTCTGTGGCTCAGGCAGTTTTCAAACACACTACAACAGGGACCATAGTGCACATCTTTAAAGGCATTTAGACTTACCTGGCACTTGTGTGGACAAGATTTCCACCTGAATGCTTACATAGCCTTGACCTGGCCAGCTAGTCTAAAAACCCCTTTGCCTGCAGGCAAACCTGACCCAGTGTAGGATGCTCTGCATTGCATTTAGTCCCCAGCTCCCATGAGGTTTCCTGTCTCCATACACGTGTGTGCATTGCCTGTTACTACTAGATGGTAATTGAGGAAACAAATCTTGTACTGTGTTATGTTCCTTGCCCAGACTGCAGTGTACGAACACCCTCTGCAGCTAAGCACTTGTTGCACAGTTACACGTTAATAGCTACCAAGATCTATGGCAGCTGATGTTGGCCAAGGCTCATGTAATGATTTTTCCCTTCTGTAATTTGGGTTACTCCTAGTTCTTCGTTCCCTGCAGAGCATTTTGTTCATTAGGGACACAACGAAGCACAGTTCTGCCCCGTCTGCAATATCCTCAAGGGTCAGGTGTTTACTACCTCATTTATTTCTGTGTTTCAGTTAGTGCCCTTTGTCTTTTGTCCTTTCACTGAGAGACACGGAGAATAATCTGGCTGCATTTTCTTTATTCCTTCCAATCCAACTCTTAGAAACATTGTTAAGATTTCTCCTGAGAGACTGAGACTTCTCAAGGCTCAACAGGGGCAGCTCTTTCAGCCTCACTGCACGTGTCTGGTGCTGCAATCCCTTAATCACCTTCACTGGACCTCTGTGTCCTTGTCTTATAGTGGGGCATCCAGAACTGGCAACAGCTCCCCAGATGTGGTCTCACTAGTGCTAAGTAGCTTTTCCAGGCTTTGGAAAGATGCCTCCTTTCCAAAGGAGATAGAAAAGAGAAGGAGGAAGCAGATGCATGGTTTTGAAGCTAATTGGATGCACTCACTGAGATGGGTGTTAAAAATAAAAGGCTGTTGCCCAAGGCATTATTTTTTTTTATGTTTTTCTCTTTTTACTAATTTGGGAGTTTATCATTTTAGTTTCTCTCTTCAGTTAACTGGTTCACATTTAATGGATCACTAAGTTATAACTACAGTAGAAATGAAAGAGCATGTGTTTTCTAATTTAGGTGTATTGACAAGTGGCCTTTTTTGCTGGAAAGAGGACAAAGCTTGTATTGCTCAATATCAAAATAGTTGACCCAAATGCTTCTCAATATAGGTGGCAAAGCATGTGACAGGTATCTGTCCCTGTGGCTCTGATAAGGGTTTTTTTGCTGTAATGCTTAAGCAAAAAACCTGCAAATGTGACCAAGTCGTGACTGATGGGCAGGTCAAGGTCAGAAATCACTTATGAAGCTTTGGAGACTGTTACCCAGTGGCACCTGGGAACACAAACCCTGTTAACTTTCAGGAAGATTTAGCCTTCTCCCCCATTTAAAGGATTTGTTAAAGGTATTTGGATACTGTAGGAGATGTCAACATGTATGTAGATGCCAAAGAATATTTGGATATCTGAGCAGCTTTTTCCTGGTGTTTCATTCTCAGCCCAGAATGGAGCCAGTTGTTAATGATGAAAGGCTCTGGTATCCTCTGTGTTTCTCCATAACTGTCCACTCTTCTTCCTCCTTCAACAGCAGGAAGGTCCATCACTGATGCCTTCCTCTTGGGATACTGCAGTGTAGGAAGGCAACTGCAACATCTTTTGTTTGTGAGGTTACTTTTTTCATGACTACAAAGCCAAGCAATCCTCAACGTAAAGACAAGCCAGGTATAGTATATATATGTATATATATATATGTATATATAAGGCATTAAACCAGGCAGAAATAAATTCTGTAAAAAGCTTATAGTTCTAAGTAATGAAAAGATCTGGCACACTTCTGACACATTTGATCCATTCCAAAAAAAACCACCCAAACTGTGAATCTATTCTTCTGTTTTCTTTTTTTACAGCATGCAGATAATTGAATGATGTGTCATTTACAGAGTATGATGCTCTTGATCTGAAAATGCCAGCTATTCCCACCTTCTGTACAGATGTGGCTACCTCAGTGTTTCTAGCTTCTGTTTTGATTCCTTGGAAGGAAAAAAAATTGCTTGCCTAGTGCTACTTGTTATTACCTTTCATGAAAGGAAAAAGAGGGTAGAAATAATTTTTTTGTTTTTTTAAATCCATGAAAATTGCCAGTCCTTTACCTGCAGAAACACCTAATATGTACATAACTGCAGATACAAGATATTTAAATGTGAGTCATATCATCCTTCTTGTCAACATGACCTGTCCTCTGGCTTGAGTTTTTAATATGAGGGATGTTGTTTGCTAGGGGCTAATTCAGGTCCTAGGGAGAGGGGACTTCTGATGCAGAAGACTCCTTGCTATAGAAGTATCCTTGCTAAAACAATAGCCTGTGAACATAAGCAGCAGGTGGTGAATTTTAAGAATGAATCCAAATTAGTGGCCAGATTGAATGGCTCCAAGGGCTTGTATGAAGCAATTTCAAAATTTTCATATTAAAAATGGGCAGAAAATGAAGGCAGAAAGCAGAGCTCTAGGTAGGGACACTCTGTCAGCTTCTGGCGAGTAAAGGGAACTAGCTGACTTACAAACCATACTGTATTGACAAAAGCATACTCCCATTTTTCGGATTGCTGGTACATGCAGTGCTGACTCAGACCACTTGCATTTCCTTTTAAAATATCTTCATGAGTTACGGTTGCCAAGAGAATAACAAGGTAAGACACAGTAGAAAAAGGTAGCACAGTCAAATAACAGCTGAACATACAGCAAAAATCCTTGCTTTGATCCTTGTTTGCCTTCAGAAATACTAAGTCAAGTGTCCTTATTTAAATGAAGCTTAGTTTAAAGTGGAAGCAGTGCCTCAGGAATGCCTTGGTGGCTCCTGGGTGTATAATAAACTTGTTCAGAGAAGGGCTGGCTGGTTTGTGTGTTGTTACTGATGTGCCTCACCAGCACATGAGGCTTCTGTGTTTATGATAAAGCTTTTTTTTCTCCTCCTGCGCTGTCACTGCCCGGTTCCTGCTGCACCTGTGGGCAGGTGAGTCCCCCTGAGGATGCCCAAATCTGTGCAGCTTCAGTCAGGGCCCAGGAGGCAAAGGAGCCACAGGTGTGGTGGCAGCAGCACCTGCCTATTAGAAAAGTAATTGGGAATCCCAAAATGGCTCATTACATCCCTACTGTGATCAGGGATCCTGCTAACTTTCCATTTGCAATATACTTTCTGCTGGTGGTGCCAGTGGAAGGAAGTGCAGCAAGGTAAGAGGAACTCTTTTCAAATTAGGGAGTGCCCTGAGAAACTTTGGCTTTTAGAAACCGTGTTTAGGGGAAAGACCTTCTGTGGGGCAGCAAATTAAATGGCTTTAGTTATGTGCTCAGCTGCTTCTGGCACAAACCCAAGAAGCCTGAAATCTCTTGCTAGTCTACGTTTTGGTGATGTGATGAGTGCTGTTGTGCTTTTAAACCATTTGCTAAGTTAGAACAATGCATTAGAGATGGCTCAAAGCCAGAAAAGGACTTGAGCAACCAACCCTCTTCTGTGAGGGCCAGGTCTAACCAAGAGTCCATGCAGGCACCAGACAAAGGAGCTCATTTTATGCATTATTTTCCAGTAAGTAAACACCTAAAACTGTGTACCTAAACTAAAAAATGAATATACCTCTACGCTTTTACATAATGGAGCAGTTTTAGAAAAGTAATTGCATTTGTTGTATTGAACCACAGCCTGTATTTATCCAGCATTGGCTGAAAACTGGTTTTGCACGCTGGTCTGACAGAGGTGTCATTGCACACAGCACCTGTGCTGTAGGTTTTCTTGACAGCTGCTGAATGATCTCATTGTGGTTGTGGACTCCAGCAGGGTTTCAGTGTCCAGTGGTCATTGCTGTGAGTCAGTGTAGCAGTTCTCAGGCTGGATTTTTTTCTCTGAAGTCTGACTATTCTGCACTGGCCATTGACATTTTTGTGTCACACACACAGGGACCTTCAGGATGCTGCAATAACATCAGTTTAGGCCCTTAGGCAAAGACCAAAGACCAAGAAATGAAGAGGCAAAGACCAAAAAAATGAAGAGGCAAAGACCAAGAAACAAAGAGGCCCACCATTCAGGTATGTGAGTGTGTTATGTTTTGTCTTCTATGGCACCATCACATGGGGCACTCAGTAGCATCAGGCTTCGTTCAAAAGGCTGATAATTTTTGGTTTTCAAATCCTTCTGATTAAAGAAAAAAAAAATCCTACAGATAATACTATGGCATAAAGAGTGTATTCTCTTTGCCTACCACTGATTTAAATTGGAGGATTAAAGATATCCATTCTTCATTTCCACTAAATCCTAAGCTCCTTACTTGTTTTTTTATATCATCAGATCCCATTGTTTTTTAAATAGACTAACCCAAGATTATCAGAAAGAATGATACAAGCCTTTATCTACATTAGTTTATAAATCCTTATGTTGATACATATGTTTTTGGAAGCAAACAACACTATGATACATTTTAAGAGTCTCAGAACAGGTCTCAAAACATCATCCACTTTGCTTTAATTTCTTATACCAGCTGCCTCTTTCAATAAGACAGATCAATTTTATTCCCTCAGTAACCAAACTTTTGCAGAAATTGGCCACATGGATCACTGGAATAGGAAAAAAAAAATAAAAAAGGAATACAAAGTTGTGCTGTAAGGACAGTGCTGGGAGGGCTCAGAATGGCTAATTTTGCACACTTGCTCCCCTCTTCACTGCCTGGAATCTCTTCAGCCTCATGAATCCCACAGAATGCAATGTGCCGCCAGTTACACAAGCTCTCAACACCATCACGCACTGTTTGGTACCAGCTGGAGGTGCTGCTGATTGGAAGCAGCAGGGTCCAGTTTGGTGTAACACATCCAACCTCTCAGGCACTAGACCTGACTGTAATTGTTTGTCTCTGGTCTTTGCCTAACAAGACCAGTGGGAGTTTCAACTGACACAGCCTTCAGGATCTGGCCTATTTAATTTGTGACAAATACTACTCTGCCAAATCCTGAGGGTTCCCTTTTTTTGGAAGAAAAAAACCCCTGTTGTATTTATTGGTCCATTTCTTTCTGAAATGAATGCAGGTAATTATTTTTGGTTTCACAGTATACACTGGCAGTTAAAATTTACCCCTATGGCAGGTTTTTTGACAGTTCAGTGTCTGTGTGTGTGTAAAATATAACAATGAAGATTATTTTTCTGTAAAATCCCATAGTCTCATACCTTTAGTTATACTGAGTAGAGCACTGCAGTGTGAACAGAACCACTGGCATCTCTTTAGTAAGATGCTGCTAAGGGGAAGGATGTCACAGTAATGGTCAAATAGGGACCACCCAGAACTGCCAGCACAAAAAAAAAAGAAGTGCAATTTATGAAAAACATTTCTTATTTTACTCTTGAGAATACTCAGTGGTGACCAACTGGAATTTGTGCCTGAAGCACATTAAAGTTTAGGTTCTCTGAGGAACTTCCCAAATCACATTTTTCAATCCATTCATCCAGTTGACTTCATATAAAAACACATTTCAATAAACTGGAAATTACAAGAGCGATCACTAAATCATTCAGGTGATGTTGAATTGCTCCCATTAGCACAAAGGCAGCCCCTACCTTTGCAGAGAGTTTCTACAGCCCCATCCCAAAGGTGGGCCATTTGAAACCAGCAAAAGGATGATGGAGGTACCTCCTGAGCGCTGATGTCCAGTGCTGTACTGTCTGCAGGAGTCCCAATAACCCTGTGAGGTTTCAGGGTGGGGTCTGTGTTTCTGGCTCTGCCACCATCTCTAAGACCCTGAGCAAAAGCTAAAAACCGAGGCTCAAATTTCCTTTTTTTAGCATTAGCAAGCTACTTTCCTGCAGCTCTTAGGATGAGGTCAGGGGTCACTTAATAATTTTGAGTCTCTTTGATTGCAATGGGAACACAGGAGAATTCAGAAGACTGAATCAAACATCTGACCTGTGATGATTCACACTAGACAGGTAAAGGGACAGAATTAGTTTGTTACCCTTTCCTTTAAATCCAAATGAGTTCTACTGTTCTTTGCAAGACACTGGTCATTTAGTGTCTTCATCTGCTCTTCACATTTGGTGCTGGGAAAGGATCACTCACCTCACTAACAGGGCTGGAGCACCCTTTGTAGGGAACTTTGGGTCAAACCCTTAGACTGTACAATCCAGTGCTTTGGGCAAGGAGTCACAGGAGCAATCCATGCACTGGTGATTCTGCTGATTTACTGTTCACCTGGCAGAGGCACATCACCCTCAACCCAACCCTGACCAGCATAAACACAAAATGGTTTAGTCAGTTTTAAAAAAAAAAAAAAAACAACCACATGAACATTATGTTTATTTCTCCAGCAAAATCCGTTTCTTTCAGTCTTTCATTTGCTTCTCCTCTGAAGACTGAAGTCTTTATTTCAGACATCTGCCTACAGAAAATAAGTATTTTTTTTTTTAAAGGGCACATTTAAAGGTGAAAACTGAAGCTTGAATAACTTAAACAGCATAAAAATTACACAGATATAAAAGTTCTCTTTCATTGTCTTAACTTACTGTTTATTTTGTACAGAATTCGTTATGTTATACATCTAAGACTTATTATATTGTATAAATATCTCAGGTGTGATGTATATACATATTCAGTGTTATAGATTCAGCAATTAATGTATGCATTTCACAATACACTATAGTGTATTTCAATGTAGTGCACATGATTTATAGTTCATAAAAGAGCATATCCGCTATGAAAAATTGGTATTTCATTCATAGGGTTTTTTACCTTGAAATACAAGGGTTTTTTTGTTTTTTTTTCCATTGTATAATGGACTCTTTGTACTGTGTCGTATGGCTGTAAGATCTTCTTGTACATTCCCCAGTATGCAATAAGAAACAGCAGCTCAAAACATTAATCTGTGTGTTCTACAGCAAGAGGAGAGCAGGGCAGTGGTTCCTAAGTTCTTACTTCAATGAGAAGGAAGGCGCAGACAAGCCCCAAGGAGCTGGGCTGGGCTGGGGGTGATGGTCAAAGGAAAGAAGAAGTTCTGCACAAATGAGAACTGCCAGCTCTTGCTTCTCTGTCCTCTGCTAGCCAGGGTTCAGCTGCCACATGTCACTCAGCTCTGACTGCAGGAGTTGAGGGTCTGGCATCAGCTTTATTTTTAACGTTTGCAAACTCCCCATATTCCATGAATCCATTGCTTCCAGGACTGTTCCTGGATGTCTCCTGGTGTACATATTCATACTGCACACTGTCTTTCCTTCAGAGCAGGCAAGGAAAGTCACTCACAGAGTCTTCTCTATACATGCCATAAGTAAGATATGATGTTTGTTTGGTATTAAATTACAAGTATTGCTTCCCTAGGCACCTACCGAAGCCTAATTCTGGTGAATCTGACAGTATAGTTTCTATTTTTTTAGGCAATTCTACTTTCCTGCATGCATACTTACACGCATACATTTTGGTGCCTTTTGATCATTTGGCTACCATTGCTTTGTTCTCTCAAAAGCAGAGACTCTTTTATCAGTGTGTAAATGCTGTTCATTTAACAGCAAAGCGGAATATTAGATACTCCATGAAAAAAATATTTTATTTAACAGTGTAATTGAAAAATATTTAGGTGAATAGGAAAATTGTGGGGGTTCTAAAAGAATTTTAAACTAAATTTGCTGAAAGTATGCCATCATTTTGAAATTAAAATTTGAGATATTTGATTTAAAAAGTGATTGACTCAGAACTATTTTGCATCAAATATATTCATATAAATTCTTTTGCTTTTGATTTCTTGAGATGTAGCATAAGCGCTCAAGCCAGAATAAATCCAAAATAACTCCACTTTATTGATGTTATCCCAGCTTTACTGAGAATAGAATTCTCTCTTCCCACTTCTTTTCTTTTTTAGTGTTGCCATTTTTCCGTGTAAGAACTTTCATGTAACGATGTGATATAAAAAGAAAAAGAAAGGTTTATGAACCTGCAGATTTTTTTTTTTTAAGATTTGGGGGATGGGTCTTTTTCTGGACAGCTGTATCCAATTCCATTGTTGAACTGATCACCAGTAGTGGCCGTACTCCTTTCTGATGGGGTGTAATTGCCATTTGACTTTGGGATAGTGTGATACCTCCGTCTGCCAAAGTTGTGACTCCAAAAACGCCCTGAATTCAGCCAGTGAGCCACCAAAGAACTTCCCTGAAGAAGTTCACAGCCCTGCTGACTGATGCTGTGCTGCACTAGGACTTCACCACTCAATGCAAACACAACACAGAGCCACGATCTGCCCCGGGGTGTGTTTTAGGAACGTGCTCGGTCAGACACCGGGAGCACAAGGGTTTGTGAGCCTGGGCAAGGCTGCAAAGGCCTGAGGTGCCCTTTGGTGGCTTCCAGCAGTGGCCACGCTGCACATGGGTCTGGCCTTTGTCTTTCTGTCAGTGTGCAGCCTGAATGCACAGCCACGTGCAGGGACTGAGGACCACCAGGGATTAGACCTCAGGTACAAGCCCACGGGCACCCCAGTATGACAGCAGAGAAAACCCAGACTTTAAGGATCCTCTGTCTTTCAAGCCATAGCTCTGGAAGGGAAATTTTCTGAACAAGTAAAGTTGTTGACTTCTGTTACCTATGGCTGAGTCAGAGGAGCAACCAAGGACACCTGTGAGTCCCTTGGCACTCAGTGAACTTCTGTGGCACCGAGCAGGGACTGAGTTCAGCAGCTGCTGGTGCCCTCAGCAGAATTGGGGCCACAGAGCAGAAACAGGTCAGGCAGCCCCATCCACTGCTGTGAGATCACTGCTAAACTGAGGGGTATGCAGTCAGGAAATAGCTGTGCTGTTTGCCCTCTGCAGCAACCACCAGCAAGCTGGTTCCTCTGATTTGCAGACTAAATTTAGTTGTGGTCAATTTACAGTATACTGTGCAAACAATAGTAAATGATTTTTTTTTTGGTCCTGCCCCATGCTTGGGCCAAATACAAAATTAAAATGTTGGGAAGAGAAGTTAACTTCTAAAAGGGGAATTTTTATGTTGTTAGTCATAAGGGTCTTTGTAGAAATTCATATTTCCTTATGAGGTCTGGAGGATTTAAAGGGAAGAGAACATTTGTTAAACAACCAAAGACTTCATTTGACGCATTCCTTATGAAACAAGAAGCGTATCTGTGCTCTATTATTTTTTTCCTTAAAATTAGATTATAGCAGATGCCATCCCCTCCCCATGCAGCTCAGTGCCAGCAAACATAAGTCTCTAATCACTTATATAAGCCTGTTGTCCTCACTCTCTAGTCTCAACGTTAAAATTCTTGTATTTTTCAGTACCTTAACATGTTACCTTGAAAATGTTCCCAGTTTAAGATCCAAGTGCAGAGTTTCCCACAGTTAATTTGTCTGGTTTGTTCTAATATCATGACTGAATTATAAATTCAAATCCTGCTTTGATCTACCTAAAAGGTGGGAACTATAGTAGGTAAGGCAGTTGTAATTTGGATCTTTTGTTTATTGCACATGACCCTCCACAAGAACACGTGCTTATTGTTGGGTTTTTTTAATTATTCTGTGGATTTATTTTTTTTTTCTGAACTGTAATTTTCAACATATGTCAGTCAAGTTTTCAGTAAAAAAAATACATATAATGCCTATGAAATGGCAGCTTTGAATCTCTGGCATGTTTCCCTTGTTAAAATTCCTAAGTCACTTGTGTGACTGCAGTCCCAGCATGCCCAGTGTGCCTTTTCTTTCTTTCTTTCTTTCTTTCTTCCCTTTTAATGAAACGTGGTGTAAAGTTTTGTTCTTTAATGGTTTTATGGCCAGAGATGTTTTAGACAAGGTCTGGGGCATCAGCTGTTGAGCATGAACTTCTGTGTCCTGCCAATCTCTATCACCAAGATATTAACTCGTACAGAGTAACAGTGGATCCAAGCTTTGCTTAATTCCTAGGAAGTTTCCTTCCTATTCTATGCATTTCAATACCACATTTGACTTTCTCATTCAGATAATAACGTGTATTGTCAACCAAGCTGCTGTTTCAGCAAAGCATTTCCCTTTGAAGTATGTGCTGTTTGGTTGCAGGTTACTTTTTCATGTTAGCAATGACAAAAGTGAACCCAGGGCTACTCCTTGATTTTTATTTTCCAGGGTTTATTATTATATTTACAGTTCCCTGTAAGAAGATACAACCCTTTCCCAGTAAGAGTTCTAATACCTTTCTATGTTTCAAATACTAACGACCCATATACCCATATGGAAAGGAGGAAGATAATCAGTGATGAAGGAGGTATCTCTAGGGGCTGATGCAGATGAACAGAAAACTCAAATCATTATAAATATTACTGTACTACACTTTGGTACAACAAAAAAAGAAAACAACCCCCTTCAAAGAAAATATTTAATGTTCCCTAAGTCAAATGAAATTCATAAACAATAGCAGATGAAATTAACCACATGGGGGGGTTTATATCTGTAAAAAATAATAAGACTTCTTGGCTGCATTGCACATAGGCAATAAAATTGGATTCATTCCAATCCCTTTTTCTGTGAGCCTCGTTTCGGGCTGTAAGCAAGAAATGTCCACTGTGCTTTACAAAGGACGACGACTAGAAAAAAATCAATGCCAACAAATATCCCTTTCTTTTCCGATTTACCATTTATCATGAGAGATGACAAACAAATGAAGTCTCCTCTGAGTCTGAGCGTAGTTGTATTAGCGTGTTGCTAGTACCAGGCAGTATACAAAAACAGCCATCGTGTGGGACACCTCCAACACCTACAGGTAGCTGTTTTAGGGGCACATCCTGGTTTGTGGTGAAACAGGATTAACTCAGCCAGCCTCTTGCACCTGCTCACTGATATCAGGTTATCATCTCAGTAACTCCAAGGTTGGACTGTCTTGTTGCTATTGCTGACTGGTCTGACTGCTCCACCATCCATAAACAGAAGGCATAAAGGTGATTACAAACATAAGAAAGCAGTTTTACATATTGTCTTGCAGTCTTTCCATATAGTCCCTAAGTTCCTTGGAATCACCAAGATTCATATCTTGGCATACCCATTTAATATTATCATCACTGTCAAATAGAATTGAGTTGGTGTAGGGGCCTCCATCCTCTGGCAGTATTGTTGTATACGAAGTGAACTTTACTCGCTTCTGCTTTGGCCCAGAAGGATTTATAGGTTCACTTTTAACTTCTTTTTCACAAAGGTACTCAGAAGATCTGAGGATATGATTATGAAGAGTCTTCTGAGAACTCCCATTAAGGAGGAAGTTGCTTTCTTCAAACTGCATTCCTCTGTCAATCATGGTAGTGCACTCCTCTGAGGGGAGTGAAATGTCCACTGGGTTTTCCAGCAGTTCAACCTCATTTCCGAGCCAGACCCAGTCATGGGAATGGGGGATGTTGCCTTGCTCACTCACAGCAAACCTTTTATGCCTGTACTTCCAAGCAAATGCCACACAGTTAATCAAAAAGACCAAGATTGCTAAGCAGAAAACACACAGCAGCGCGTACATGCCAATCTCCAAATCTGTTAATCCTCTTGAAGTCAATGAGAGATCACTGGGATTGTTTTCTCCTGGTATTTCTACTTGTGTAGGGAAACCTGTGAAGACAGTTGGGTTATTTTGGAGCTGGCCATCCTCCAGGGACTCCTGATCAATGGGAGACATGAAAGTTGTGCTTTTGTTTGCATTGTCCTCATGACTGAACACGTCCTCGTGGTTTTTGGACCATTCTTGTGCTATCCTGTCTTGTTCTGCAGCTTTCTCTATGGAATTGCTTGCATGGCTTTTAAAATCCCTCTCCACATCTTCAATGTCATTAGTGCCTCCTTTTTGGTCAGAATCTTTTTGACCAAACTTCACTTTGACACTTCCTTTCCCAACAGCCAGAATGCTCTTCCTCTTAGTCTTCTGGCAGGGCTCGCTGATGACCATTTCAATTTTAATCAGAGGTCCTTGCCCGTCCCCTTCTGCCACCACGACAGGCCAGTCGGACTGAAGGTTTTGGTGTGAAGACACTACCATCTCATCCAGAGAAGTGATGGTGATGGAGAAGTCCTTGGAGTCATAGATATCTAACGGTGTCACTGACCCATCACTGAACAAAATCCAAGCACTGACTATGGCTTCCTGTGGGGGAAGAGGATGAGGAAAAAAAAAAAGTGAGAGGGAGAACATATCAGACACTCAGTTGTTTAAGTCTGTTTGGCACTGGCAAAATAAACTTGGATTTTTTTTTTTGTTATTTCATTTTTTCAAAAAGAAAATGAAAATGTCTACAGTGCCTCTCTTTTTTTTTTTTTTTTTTTTTTTCAGATTTGTGCTCTCTGGACCACTGAGGCATTTATCTCGTCTTCAGGAACTACCAAAGAAACAGTCATCTAAATTTAATATAGGGTGCTGACAAAGACAATTGACAATTCTTTTTTTCAGTCTGAAGTGAGAAGTCTCTTTTGAATGCCAGGACCTCGTGATGAAAATAATCATATTTCCAATGTCCTGGTTAAATAATTTTATAAAGGACCTATAATGGGGAATTTCTCTAATGCTGCAGTTCCACTGCCATGTGGAACACAACTTGAAGAGTTGTTATGTGAGACTAGTGATCTCATCTAGCCCATCAAACAAATGAGGTTAAGAACACATCTCAATACAGTACTTTATACTTTTTGTCATGCTTTCAAATATACAAGACGTGAACTATGCAAAAGTGGCTGTAGTCTTTTCTGGGAACAACAGAAACTCACAAAACCACCATTTTCAAGGGCGTTTTGATCAAAACAATTTGTCTTCCCACTACAGATTGCTATTGCAAAAAAATATAGTTACATTTTTGCTACTGATGTAAAACTTCAATTCTATAAAAATTCTATAAAAAAAGTGCTTTCATTGAAAATTATTTAATTCCTCACAAACTGATCAGATTTCAGCGATGCAGGTCATGAAAACTTCTGTACCTGCAGCCAAAGGTCCTTTTGGCTGAGCTGACTTTGTGAGACTATTAAGAAATGGGATTTCCACCTCTGTTTGCATAACTAGACTGTATTTTCCCATAGAAAAAGTTTCTTGAGTGGCATATACACGCTTTATTTTGCGTGCCCAGACACACTCATCACTTTATCTGTGCTGTGCAGGTCTCCAGCCTAGTTCTGAAGAGTTTAATGGTCATTCTGTACAGATGTTTGCACCGTAGGAGCTGGTCAGGAAGATAAACAGCCTTTACTATGTGAAGTGACTGCTTTTCACAGCCATACATTATATATGCTCTCTAAAATTTACAGCAAGTAACTTCTCCCTCTCTTCTGACAAAGCACAGTAAACACGTTAATTAAGTCTATATACCATTTTGGACCATACCTGTTTTGGAGTGTGAAGGATATCATAGGCAGAGGTGGTAGAAACGATTGCTCTCTTATTTCCTTTGCTGATTTGTAAGGAGACAGACAAGCCTGAAACCAGCTGTACTCCTAGATCTGTAATGGTTACCCGGTCATCTAAAACTATCACTGTCTTCTCCGCCAAGATGGAATCCGAAAGAGGGGACAGAACCTTGAAAGAGAAAGCAAAACACCTTGCTTGAAATAGCAACTAACTGTTGTAGAGCAAGATTAGCCTCTAATCAGCACAACACTTCAGATTAATCTTGGGTTTGTCACATCTGTGTGTTAGCTAGAACTGATGTTTCCCCCAAGACGTTGCAGTCATTTGCTGCTAAATTACTTTATCTAAAAAATAATTTAATAAAGCAACAAATTGCTTTGAAATTGCAGCTTTGTCCCAACAATGGAGTATAGAATAAATTAAATGGACTTGTTCTTCAAAAAAAAAGTCATTTTTGTGTGGTCTATAAAACTCCCTGTGAGTGCAGTGCAGCACAGGACAGAGTGTAAGACTGATTAACACTGAAACTCAGCAGGGGGATAAATAAGTGTAAAAAGCCTGGCTGATAGGAACTTGGCCTGTTGCCTTTCTAGGGACAGAGAACCTGAATGAAATGAAAGTGAGATTTGCAAAACAACTTTGTAAACCCCACTGGGTGTCTGCCTGCATTTTTCAATGCCAAAACACTCCTGCCAGTTGCTCTAAGAATTTGTTTCTAACATGCTCAGAAAGAGACAGATACCTTTACAGTGATGCCAGAATCAGCTGTTTCCAACCCAAAATACTTAAGAGCAGAAGTCCCTTGACCTCCTTGTGACTTGTGTTTTAGGCTGAAAGGAGCTGAGCCCTAAAAGTACCTGTTTCTTTGTGTTGACTGCAGAGGAAACAGTGGGAACAGAACATTACAGATGTTTTCTGCTACTAAGAAGAGCCCAAATCTTGTATTCCTTTCTTTTGATTAAGAAATGTGAGTGAAGTTAGAAAGAGAGACAGGTGGTGAGCGTGAATGATCTGAAAGGTGTCTGAAGATTATTTTTGTGTCCACATTTTGTGATCCATTTTGCAAATGTATAGAGAATAATTTTTTCAAAGTATATAAAGATGCATGTCGGTATTTGGCACAATTTCCTAACAGTTATGTTTTCATGGCCCCATTTAAGTTAAAAGCAGGTAGCTGTGTGCATCATATAACCCGTTTCTCTGGTCAGAAAATCTCACTGTGTTGACAGTCACACTAATATGGATAAGTCTCTTCAAAAGCTTCACCTAAAGGTATTTTATGGACAAATAATCACAATGAAAACCCATTCAAACTTCCTTTTATGTTTAGCATGTCCATTTTTTTCAGCTTTTTTTTTTTTTTTCCCTGAGATCCATTGCTTTTATAAGCTAAGCAGTCATTGTGAGTGAGCCCCCAGAAGTCTCAATACAGAAGCTGCAGATACACCTCAGGCTGTACCTGGACCGTGGTGATGCCTTGCTCACGACCAACCAGAACTCGACCGTCTTGAAGTTTAGCAATCTTGGGCTCTTCCACCTTCATGAAATCAGCCACAAGGTCAGTGATGTCAAACTGCCACTCAGAGCCCAGCATGTAGGTCAGGTGGCCTCCAAACTCCGAGGACTCAGCTACAAACTGCGTCAGGACTCGCACCATGGCGTGTTGATACTGCAGGGTACAACCTTTGCCTTTCTTCTCATCGTCGTCGTCTTCCTCACTGTCACGGGTGGGCCTGCAAATAGATCCACGGTCATTACCTGCATTGCCATGATCTCCCCACAGCACTGCAGAGCTTCAGCTGCAGCCTGTTTTCAGTTAGATTAATGCCATCATCTGCTGCTGTGTGGGAAACAGGAAACCAGGTTTTGGATGTGCCGGTTACTAAATCTTGGTGAGATGCTCGTACAGCTTTTTTTTGTGCTGTACAATTTAAAAGCTACTGTCACTTCTTCTAGTATTTTTTTTTTTTGAGTGGAACTTCCCAGCAATTTGAAAATATGTCTGCCCATCTCTCCAAATCTCCTGTAACACCTCTGGGGTTCCCTTCTGAGGCAATGCCACCCCACCTCAGCCCACATCTCCATCTTACAGGGTCATTAAACCCTCTGCATTTGAGAAATATACTATGATTTTACCTTAAATCTCATACAAATGAGTTCATGCAAATGTCTGTTATATTTAGTAATGTAATGACCACATGAGGCTTCCAGAAAACCAAACTGGGCACTTGGGTTCCCTCTCAGGACATTGTTTACTCAGATAACATCGTGCCAGAGTGGCTGAGACCAGCACTCACCCCACAGAAACAACTGCAGCATTAGACACACTTCTTTTAACATTTTCTATCTGTCCCCCTTACAAAATATAACCTGTGACAATATAACAGCTTTCCACAGAATTTTGTCTGCTTTAAGACCCAGTTTACCATCCTTTTTTTTTTTTTTGCTATTGTTCATTCTTGGGACAAATGTATAAATTCTCTTATCTCTCCCAAGTCAGGTGTTAAGCAGTAGGTGGTCACACCTTTACTCATTATGCCCCCAAGCTGCAGATTCATGCTTAGAAATAATTTTCCTTTCTCCTTTACCTATTGAGCCTGAAGCCACCTCTACAGCAAGGGTGGGAAATACAGGGTAAAAGCCTCTTATTTTTCAAAGTATTTGGGGAGGTAGTTTTGTGTTTACTGTGTTCCTTTATCTTCTCCTTTGAAATAACAGCTATGAAAAACTATTATAAAAGAGAATTGCTTTTGTTATAAATTGTTTTGTGACAAAGCTGACAAACAGTAAACTGAAAACGTATCAAGGAAAAGCCCTTGTGTTCTTCAAAAATGACAGAAAGTACCAGTATTACAGAATCTAATACACTGGGAATGCATTTTCAATGCGTCACTTTTTAGCTGAGTAGATATATTCAGCCTCAAGTAAATGGTCTTTGGAACAGCCTATTTGGTTTTGTGTGTGTAAAACAATAGTTTCCAGCATTAGGAATATCTCTCAGAATCCTTCTTACCCTATTTCTTGCTGCTTGGCAAACTTGCTTGGAAAATTTTTGGCTTTTCTGGAGTGAAACAAGGTTGCCAGAATTATATTTAATTTACGTTTCACACAGAGAAAGGCTTTGCCAGAGAGCTGAGTTAAACCAGCAGCCCTGTTACAAGGGTGCCTGGTAGCACTGATCTAATCACTGATCTGTCAACTCGACATTATAGACACTGTCTGTGAGCAGTTTAAGTATGTCTCTCTTAATCTGCACCACTCTTGAACCAGGCATCACATTCTTAGACCAGATGCTAATTTTCTGTTAAAAAACAAACAAACAAACAAAAAACAACTAAAGAAATCAGTTTTGCTGGTTTTTAATTTGAAATACTCGTTAAAAAGAGTCATGTATTTAAAAAACATTTGCAACACCCCTAAATGAAAAAAAAAATCTCTTTAGGACACAAAATGCAAACCACTAGAAGTTGATTTAGTGGCAGCTACAGAAATAAGCTGCACATAACTCCACTCACAGTTCAAGAAGAAATGCAATTTGGTATTTTTACAGATCTTGAAAGTACAGCCTACCTATTAACAAAAATCTCTGAGGCCTTATCTCCATAGGACATTAAAGTCAATTAACTAAAGGAGTGAATTTACAGCGTTCAAAGCTTTGTGCCAATGCTGTTACTCACAAACGGAATGGTTTGGATCCATTTTCACTTAATTCACCTTAGAGTTTGGCTTTTCTTCTGAGGGGCAGCACTCAACAGGGGTTTAACTAAAGCAGTTCATCTTATCCTGCTTTTAACTCAGGCAAACTTTCTTGCTTTTGTCCTGAGTACCAAACAGACCCAAAGAAGAGCTGGTCACAGCCCAGTGAACTCTGTGCCTGATAGTGAAGCACATCTGAAGTCACACCGTGTGATATCGGCCTCCCTGGGGCCCTCCCAAAAACAATGTGCTATCCCAGTTGCAAATATTTTCTGAAATTAAATTTCCAGCTTGTTCTGGGAGACTTTAGCCATGCAATTCCTATTAATGCAAGCTGGAGCCACTCATCCCATGTAAATATGTGTGCACGGAGCTGGTACAGGAACTTCAAGACGAAGGTAATTATTTTGCAGATGCACGAGGAATCAAAATAAATGTTCTTGTTAGACTAGCAGAGTCTGCCTGGACCTCTTCTACACTCTAATATTTGACTTTAATTTAAATATACACCTATTGTTTGCTGAGACTGTGGGTTTTTGCAGCCCACTGCAGTAGTTCTGTCAGCCCGTGCTGGTTCGAGCACCATGCATTAGTCATGAGATGATCCATGGAGCCAACTTTCATCTGTCAAGGGAGGCTCTTCATATCTGCAGTAGCACTCACCACAGATCAAGTTCTCCTCTTGATAATAATAAAGATTTGCCATATATTTTCAGACTGATCCGATAAATTGTATTACTGCTCTTACATGGGGGAGACGAGCGGTTTTTTCCAGTTTCTGGCATTAAAACAGCCTCTTTCCAACTTTCTCTAGCAAGTTTCTGCTGTTACATCAGTTCAGACCAGCTGAAAACCAACACAGTTCGAACTGAACTGTGCATGAGGCACTTGTAAAATTTTTGTGAAGACCCTGTCTTATTCATTGCTTTGTGGAAGTTATTCAAGAAGTTAGATAAGCAAACATGTCTTTAATCACAGGTATTTTACAATTACAAACATGACAGGGTTTATAGAGAGAAACAATACATTTTATTGGATCAACAAACATGACTGGAAAGAACAGATGTGATTTGGGGCATATAAACACTTTCTCAGGTCTGAGACAGAAGCAGCTATATTCAGATGAAGAACAGCCATGCTGAGGCAGGAGTTTCACAAGCGTTTCTTTTGTCAACAGCACCAATAAAAGCGTTTAAAAGATTATTGTAAACCCAGTTCTATTTTGCCATCTGGCTCAGCCCCTCAGACAGCTGAACCAGCACAGCCACACTGTGTGTGTTGGAAAGAGGCCTTGGGGAGCCAGAGGAGATAAAGGGAAGTTTGGAGGTTGCTGAAGTGCCTCTGCACAATCCCTAAAAGAGATGCTCCCAAATTTTACCTCTATATATTGATGAAGGACTCTATAGCAATGTTTAGTTCTTGCTGAGAGGACAATGAGGACACCAACCCTAGTGAACAGGAGAACAGAAGATAGTTTTTCCTGTGTAAGTTGAGGAACAAAGAAGCCACCCTGCAATCCTTCAGTGACCAGACCTGAGGATGCTGATAGGGTTTCAGTTGACCTTTGGGCTCTGCGTGACTGAACCTAAGTTTAAAATTGCCTAAGCCTGTTGGCAGGGTCTTTTGAAAGAATCAGTGGGTTTCCTTCAAGGACAGATATCCAAAACCTCATGCAAATAGCAAATACTGGCTCTGACATGAGAAAGAAGTTTGGAGCAACATGATGCTATGGCTTCTACCTGCTGGGAAATGCTTGGATTTGGGTTTTTTTCCAAAGACAAAAGCACTCTGCTTGCTCTCTGTGAAACCTACTCAGGTATCACATAAGGCATCATCTTTGCAGCACTAACACTGTATTAGGCAGACCAGACAGGCACTGTGAAGAATTCCAGACTGCACCATTGCTGAGAATAAGCGAATGTGATCTTCTGGCTGTGTCCCTGAATGGGGGTTCAGAAAAACAACTGCAGCTCCTGACTGTAGTCCAAATGTCTTGCGTGCTTCAGGTCACCACTTAAAAGCTCATCAAAACCTCCCCCATATTTAGGATATTGGGAAACATGTAGGAGATGGTGGTATAAGCAGATTAAAAAATAAAGACGGAAATAGTAATAATAAAAAAGAACCAAAATGAAAAGCCACTAAATCTCAGGTAAAAAGCCATCCAAATCTAAAAATAAAGGAAATGTAAAAACCTTATATACAAAGTAAATGTCAGACTGAGCACAACTAATGCTAGTCCTAGACTGACTATTGATTTAGAATACCCTGCAAAGTTAAAAAAATCCCCACATGAATGGTCAATAAAACAAGAGATAATTTATTTCCAGTTGAAACCTTTCCTGTTCACATGGGTGTGGACTGCTCACACACGATGCCATGACCTACCAGCTGCAGTTCTGGGGAATGACATGGTGTCCATGATTTCCCTCCCACCCTCCGTGGAAAATGCCTGCAGAAGATGTGCCAGCAGTTCAGATGCAATCCAAGCAGCAGCAAATTCTTTGCATCAAAACTTTGCAGAGCTTGCCAGGTTGCAAACAGAGCAGACTCTCAGACCATTATCTTTATTTCAGCTGGCCAAATAAATCAGAACCAGGGGGTAAATTTCCAGCACGGTGTGTAATGGGTTTAACTTCAGAATGTCCACGACTGTCAGCCACAGCTGAATGTCTCACTCACCGAGCTTGCTGCTCAATGTTTACTGCCACAATAAACACCAACAGCCTAATCCTGCAGCTGTTTATTCAGCAAAATCCCCACTGATTTTAGCAGGACCTGTGCCTAAGGGAATGGTGCAGCACCAGGCCTGTTACAGGCAGAAACAGGTGAGCTCAGTGAAACTTAAAGCAGTTGGCATCCGTTTGTTCCTCACCTAGCACAGCTCTGCCTGCCACAGATGGAAACACTGCCTTTGTCACTGAAGCAAACACACTAACTTCTCTCGTGCCAGATCTTCATCACCTCTTCTGTCATAGCCAAAAAAAACCATCCACATATCAAGAGGTAAGTCAGTCCCATTCTCTGGAGCTCATTATCTGAATATCCTGCAAATTGTGTCCTATTGCCCTTAGTTTTATGCCCACATAAAGTGTTGGACAATTCTGTTCCCCTGCTGTCTGTTTGGTCTCTTTAAGGCTCTTCAGTAGCTGAGATGTTCTCCTGGGCAATCGAGTGCTTTAGCTAGAACTGCCACAGTGTTTAGCACTACAGTTACTGCTGCCAGAAAGGCTTTTTCACTGCATTATAAATCTGAGCTGGTGTCACACCTTGCTCTTCAGTAATATTTTTCAACTTCGCCTGAAATCCACCAACATAGCAGTGTTCCTGGAAGTTCTTAATCTTGCAAATTTTCCAAATGATGGTTATTCTAGAGTGGGTGTTTTCAGTAGGGAATGATGGGCACAGAACTCAAATCCCTGCCCCCCTCTCCCTTCTTTTTCCCTGTCCACTTTTTTCTGGTAGAATCCGTTCATCAGAACATGGTCCTCAGTAGGAGAGTAAGTTGTTTTTTACTTAATTTAGATCTGGTAAATAATGCTTCAGACAGGTCTGGTGTACAGTGCATCTGCACAGAGACTGAATAACTACCCAAAGAATCACAGAATGGTTTGGGTTGGAAGAGCCCTTTAGTGATTATCTTGTCCAAGCCCCGTGACCTGACTCCCTCCTTGGCCCTGTTATTCATCACCACAGACAGAAACTTGAGCTCTGGCAGTGCTGAACATCACACACACACACACACACTCACACAGGTGATGTTACATACCAGTGGGAGAGTTCCAGGTCCTTTTGCCCAGCTTTGCACATCGGAGTGTGTGATACGATTTCCTAAGATTGTGTGGAATTGATTAATGCTCCAGGCAAAGCCACGGACTTTTAAACTATATAGATTAGGATAAAATGCAGCCTACTGATATCATTGCTGGATGTTTTAATGAAGGCTAAAAGACTGTAAAGCTAATGGCAAACAGATTTTAGATTCTGAGAAATACTCTAAAAATCGTTGTGTTCTAAAATCAGAGGCCCTGGGCACGTGTCTGGACTGAGTTAATACTGTAAAGCATACCTTTTATTGGAGGTGACAGGTATTCTCCAGCCTTTGATCTGGCTGAGCTCTGTATCAGAGATCTCTATCTGCAGAGGGAGCCTCGGAACCCAGACCGTCACTTCTAATTGGGTGGTAAAATGCTGATAAGTGAAGTTAACAATAGTATCCACTTTGCTTTTCATTTCCTTGCCATTAACGAAGATGGAGTCACAGCTGTCAGAAACCTTAAAAAAAATAATAAAAAAAAAAATTAGGAAATGAATAAAAGTTCCTGAGGAAGCACAAGGAGTGATACATCAGACCAAAGACAACACTGAAAATGTAAGTCATGCATATTGCACTTTCAGTTTTCTAATTAGGAGCAAACAGTGATAAATGGACCCCAGGGAAAGAGTTCTTCTCTCCTCAAAGAATACTACTCAAACCACAAAAATAATTTAATGATGTTATATAACCTGTGTGAATCTTTTATACTAGGCAAATTAAACTCTTCATGAATCAAACTCCATGTGCATCAACGTTTATGTTTATAACTTGCTTAAAGAACCAGGAAAAAAATGGGGCCATATGTTAGTAAGAAAAAGACTGACTCAGAACCATAAACCAGAATCCTTTCCCTTTTCTTTGAGCACTGTAATGCTGAAAGACAAAGATCCCCGTATGGCTGATGAGCAGAAGTGCAGCAGAAGCATTAACTTTTAGAACTTCTCAGTAATTGTTTTAACAAAATGTTTTCGTAGTTGTTTTGTGTCTTTCTATGAAATCACTGCTGAAACGAGCATGTGGGTTCTATACTACAGCTCATCTGCCCTCTTGGTTTCGGGGATCCTCTGGCACAAAATGAAGGTCCTGAGCACAGATCCTGTTTATATAAAGAACACGAGGAAGCAACACATTTAACCTGCACCCTGGAAAGACAGGACTCCTTCTCCATGAGTTTGGGTTTCCTAATATATTTATGACTGTGTGTATGCTTTCAGATTATATACACACATTTAGATTCATGTATAACATGCCCATATATATGTGTATACATGCACATGTAATATGAACTTGTATCCATATACACGTTTACATTCTGCTGGGGAGAGAGAGAGGGGGGAGATCATTTAGAATGGAATCCTTGTACTGTGGTTTTAATCTTTTAAACCCACAGCTCATGAGATGTAGTTGTGTTACTGAAATGGACTTTGTTCTCTTGTCAGGACTGTTTCTGTGTCATGTTGTACAATGCACTGGGACTCAGATCCGCAGGGATCCTGGCTAAGCCAGTGGTTAAATTCTGGTTTCCTGGAGTTACTGAGATAACTCACGTAGACTTCAGTGCTGAAATACAGGTTGGCTTTCCTCTGCACACCTACCTCAATTTTTTTTCAGATATTAACAGGAATTGGGGGCTATTAAGCCAAGAAAAATTACAGAAAATCTCTAGCAGCCATTTTGTTTTGCTCACAAAATATCCAATACTCCTATGTAAAAGAAAAGAGCTGCACTTCCACATTTGCCATTTTCAAGTCAGCTTCTCAGATCCTGCTCAGTGTACTGAAACTACAACCAATTGCTTCTTTACAAAGGGTCTAAGTCAGGTGGTGAGGGAAGGGCAAAAGAAATTAAGTCACTCTTCTGGAGACAATACTCTTTCCATGCAAATGCTTAATGAGTACAAGAATATAAAAAAATAATAAATCTAGATAATCTGATAAAGAGCTTAAAATGGGCTCCAGGCTCAGGAGTACCACAAATGAGATGGAGCATATTCAGAATCTTTCCCCCCCCCCCCCTTGTAATGTGTCACAAGTGTCTCTGGAAAGTTTAAGCACATTAAGCAAGCCCATTAATTGAATGAGCAGTTGAGATTCTAAACCATAAAGCCTACATCTAGGGAGTTTTGTGAGAATTAATACAAGACAGAAATAATTAAGAAAACTCAAAGAGGGAGGGATAAACATCAAGACCGGATCAGGGGAATAACTAATATCTGACAAGACAGCAGCTAATATTTCAGATTCTCTTCTTGCTGCTTCAAATGTTCTTGTCTTCTTTACAGCAGGCAAGAAAGGTGCTAAATTAGGGAACTGAAAGATAGTCATTAATTGTAGCTATAAAAATATAAGTCTAGGCTTACAAATTTCACAGATTATATGTCTAGACAGAGATGTTTAGTCATTTATATACTGACCAAGAGGTAAGTACAAATCAGTATACACAACTATGCTATAGTACACCCAGTGGTCTTGTGTAGCATTCAGAGCTCTTGATTCACTTAAGTGTGTATTAAGTGAATATCCCAGAAAATAATCCAACCCAGGCTGGAAAACTTGAAGACAGACATTATTGTTTCAGTTGTCTATCTGGAATTTGGGTTTACTCTATTAGGTACAAGCCAACCAGATAATTTAAAGGAAAATTAAGTTTGCACAAGTAAGGATAAAAACAACTGCAGCCAGCTGAATCCATCTGAATCCCATGATAAGGCAGGCTAGACTAAAGCTCAAAGAGGAAGCCTCAACTGCACTCACACATATTTAACTACTGCCATGTTCCATTCCCTAACCTTACAGCTGCTCTTACTTGAAAGTAAATTTGGTTCAGCTGAAGGAAATGAGAACCTTGAGCGTGTATAGAAAATGTCCAGTACTCCTGTTCCTCCTGGGACCTGCTGCACACTGAGGAAAGAACACTGATTTCATCCAGGTCTCACATGGGAGCTGTGATTTCATGCTAACAGTGCTCTGGTGCTCCTCCAAAGTGAAGAGAGATTGAGAAAGACACATTGAGCTTTGGGGACTCAGTACCTGCTGTATTCTCTGGCCAATGGCCTACAGCAAATGTTGCCCTTCACTTTCTTTCCTTTTAAGTCCCCTCCATACTTTTCTAGCCACAGTCTGACTGCCAGAAGTGGCTCATGATGCTGCTGGAAGGGGAACTTGTACGACCTGCTGCTGGGGTTTGGGAGGGCATCCCTGTTTACATCAGAAAATGCACAGGTTTGCCACGGGGCAAGTTCTGCCACAGCAGGGAAACACGGGCAGAGCTGCATTAGCAGGTGACTTAACACAGAGAATTCTTTTGAGCTGCTGGTTCTGAGGGAACAAAGAGGAAAGCGGCTGTTAAATCTCTCCTGCAAACATTACACAGTGAGTAGAATCAGAATGCCACCCTCTCATCTGAAATGCACAGAACAAGCCTGTTTAAAACAGTCTGTCACCATCTATTGTCAACTGCCTGACAGTACCAGAAAGTGCTGTTTGAGACAGTCTGCAAGCAGGAGGGCAGGCTGGCCGTGATGTGTGCCCGTATTGCAGGTCACGGGAAAGAGAGCTGCAATTAACCTCTCCGGGCTTTGAAGCAGGTGGTTGGCTCCAATCCCCACAAGTAATTGTAAAAAGCACAATTTGCCCTGTACAGTCTGTCACAGCCTCCTCACTTTAGACTAATCCAGAACAAAAACAGCTACCAGTCCAAAAGAGTAAGTGGGAAACTACTGGTTGTTCAGGTCAGCAAAGGTTTATACACCCTTTGGGTCAACAGGTAGAACACAGAACTGACAAGGGGACAACTAACTGCCTGCTTGTGGTCCATCTTTGCATGCAGGTTCATTTCCAAAGCTCATACCTCATCTTCAGCTTTGTAAGGAGGCCGAATGAGAGGGATGTGACAGGAGACAGTCACAGTCCTTGTGTACAAAATACAAACTGTAATTTATACTCAGGTCTGACATGACCTGACGAGGAGTTAGAAGCAAGATTGAAAGGAAACCCCTTTGCCCAGGAAAACACGGAAAAACAGATAATATACTGAAGTGCTGTGTGTTCAAGAGACCAGAAAACCATGAGGGTCTGAGCAATAGGCTCGTGGAGGGGATTACCATTTACACAGATGTACAGAGCTCCACGTGGACAACATGAGACCATTTCAATAGCAGCTCGGCACCAATTAACACCACAGAGTCAGTGATACCCTATTGTTTTATTGAAGAAGCCCCTGCTCATTTTCTCTGCAGATTTAACTCTACTGATGAAGAGAAGCAGGAAATGGAGGGAGGAGGGGGACGAGACTAGGTATAGCTTGTAATGATGAGAATGGGTGTTTGAAGTTTTAGAGTGTTTTTACCATTTAACCCCCATTGAAATGCAGTGAACTAGAGGGAAGGACAGCATGGAAGACATTAACAGTTTGGTTTAACAATGAAGACAATTGCTGTGGCTTAGAAAAGGTGCAGTGATCCATGAATGTACAATGAGAGTTTAAAAACCTGCTGTACAGAATGAAGTGTGCACTGTTCAAAAACTGTTGATCTATGCAAAATTATTTAGCAACCCATGAGATCTGCCAGGATTTCAGTCCCAGGTGCAGAGCAGCTGCTCTCATTTGCTTTCCCACGTGCCGAGCAGGGGCGTTCCTGCTGGAGATGATAAGTTTGATGGATGCACAGGTTGAAAGGGGAGGACCAAAGAAGGTGGATGTGCTTTCAAACTCCAGCCCACTGCTCGGCCTGAGTTCAGGCTCAGTGGGAAGTGCTGAGCACCCACAGTGGTGTTGCAGCTGCTCACAAGGGAAGCCACTCTGGCGTCTCGTTCTTATTGATTATGGAGAGTGAATACTGGAAGCAATTGAGGGGCAGCTAATGGCAATACATGGGGGCTGCCAAAATGTTCCCTGCTCAGTGTAACAAGATCCTTTACCCATCAGCTGTGCTTTTAATTGCACTTTTTCTGCAAAAAAATGCAAGCTGAGGAATTCTGTCAGAATTAAAAGTTACTGTGTCTGCTCTCCCCATGGCTTTATCATCACCATGTGCACATTGAGAAAGAGAGATCATCTTCATTAGGTCAAATCCACAGCCATATGGATCCTGGTCTTTGGAAGATAAGCGAATGTCTATGCTCACAGCATCTGGTTCAGTGGTTGATCCACCAGGAATGTCACCTCCCCTGCACAAGAAGAAATGATGCTTGATACCAAGAACTAAATTATGGTGGTGGCTGTGTTGCTGTTGGTCTTAGCACAGGCTTTTCTACAGCTGGTTGGGAAACCAGATGGGACTCTACTTTGATGTGTGAAAGAAAAATGGGATGGAACTGGTAGGGGATAGAGCGTGTCTTTTTAGGTTTGATCCAACCCTTGTTGAAGTAAATGAGAGACTTTCTACTGATTTACTGGCCTCAGACCAGGAGTTTTCAAGGATGTGAGGACTTAACTGTCTATTGTAATGCAATGACAGCAAACTGTGACACAAGCTTGGAACGGAGATTTTAGGCAGAGTTATTTAAGAGGTATGTCATATTTCAAGTTGTTTGGACAAACTGCAATTATCCCTTGATGGAGCAGCAGTTCCACTGCCAGGATGCAGAAGAGCAGGTGCACATGAAACTTATTTCATGTGGTTCAAGCTCATTTCAATCAGCACA
>NW_020955628.1:195946-198357 GCF_003031625.1 Empidonax traillii | reverse complement strand
TTTTTTTTTTTTTTTTTTTTTTTTTTTTTTTTTTTTTTTTTTTTTTTTTTTTTTTTTTTTTTTTTTTTTTTTTTTTTTTTTTTTTTTTTTTGCATTCATCTACTACTTTTGTTGATAATAAGAAAACAGGGAGAGGAGCTCAGAGCAGGATCTCCTGCTTCCTTGTCCGTTTGTGATCAAAATCATGCCAGTCCCATTCTTGCTCCATGAGTTTCTGTTTCTTTTAAGCAATTCTAGTATGCAAGTCAGCATGGCTTCTGTTTGCCTTGTCACCATGATGCAGTGCCTCTCCTGGGCCAACATCCTTCCCAGACAGGCACGCTTATCTCTAGACAGACATCTTCATACTCTGCGCTAAGATAAAAGGATCTCTCACCAGCACAAATTCTAAGCACATTCTTGTCTGAGGTGGCTTTTGCTTAAGTATTTGATCCTTACACTTCTGCAGATGAGGCATTACCAACATTTGTTAGTTTAAGTAAACATCCACACTCTTCACATTCATCAGCTGGTATCCCAGAAGGGCTTAAGAGTTGTTTATCTGGTGAGACCCCAGCATATGGTACCAGCTCTTTCTTGCACTGACTCTAATTACAAACACTGAACCTGCTCAGTAAAAACTGTTAATTAGGTGAAAATAACACATATGTTTGAACCATAAACTAAGGTGGGTTTTTTTCCCCCCTGCTCTGTTTTTCCCCCCCTCGCACTTGAATTGCTTGCACAAATGGGGTTACAGGCTGACAGAATAATTTGTACGTTGGTGAGAAAAGTAAGAAGGGACAATATTCAGGCAAATGTTACATCAGATGTAACGGTTTTTGTAAAATAATGGGCTTTAAAAGTAATTTGAAATGTACTAAGTAAACTTAGTGCTCATGATTCATGGCTCTAATCCCTGTGACTGAAATTTAAGATCTAAGGCTCCATGAAATTAAAGAAAAAGGAACAATTACATGCATATTCATTCAATTTCATGTATTCTGTATCCTTCAGAAATTTTAACAGGGGAAACAGAAGTTTCTAAAGACTTGAAAAAAAAAAAAAAAACAGCAGACCAGTTGTGAGTGCTGAGGCTAACAAGCTCTTCTGCTCCTGTTGGCTTCCCGACTTTCCTGGAGAGCGCAAGTCAACTCCACGTTTCCTCATCTCCAAAATATTTTATATTTGCTACGACACAGTGTGCAAAAAGCTCAGAACCCATGGAGGACGCTGGCAACTCAGCCCTTCCTGTCTGCACAGAAAAGCTGGGGAGCAAAGAGGAGGATGCTCACGACAGGGCCGGTGCCAGTGCAGTCCTGGTGATGCTCCTGGGCTACTCCAGAGAGGAAAGGAGCCCTGTGTGCTGCTCCTCCCACTGAGGGACAGCTGCTCCCCTTCCCTGTGAATGCAGTGTGAATATATGGCAACTGCACCAGCACTGCAAAGCCCAGGAAAAGACCAGACAGACAAGCAATAAAGCTTGTGAGCTTAACAGTATTAAGGGTAATGTCTTAAGTCATGAATATTTGCCACGCTAATCTAGCCTTTAATCTTGTCCCAATAACACAAGGATACACAATCTTTATCCTAAAGGATCAATAGAAAAACAGGAAAAAAAAATCCAGAAAGAGCTCCTAAGTGCACAGTCATACACTTTTATGTTGTTAAGAAAACTCTGGTCCTACGCCTAGACACTACTGCATCAACATTCATAAGTTTTCCCAGCTAGTTTTCAGTCTCATACAGCAACAAATAATTCATTAATTAGTAAAACAGGAAAAAAGGGACATTCAGACAGCCAACACAGCCAACAATAGCAGCCCTCAAACTGCATCCATTCACCCTAGTGCTTCAATAACATTATTTGGAGAGAATTATTTGGAGAACTTTTTAAAACCTGCGAGTCATGGTGAACACAAATGTCAAAATGCCTACATTTTGGATGACGCAAAATTTACCTTTTTTCACAGAGCTCTTCAGAAACCATGACCTATGAAAATCAATACTTTGCTATTGCCTTTCACTTAAAGGCAAAGATTGAATTACCAGAAAACTCAGTGTAGAGCTACCTGACTCCTTCACTGCATCCTTTTTGCTTCAAAGCCTAAAAGATAAAGGTGGACTGGGCTTCTTTCTCACCAAGAGCCTGTTAGAATCCAACTACAAATGAGTTTTTCTTCCTGTCCATCAGTCTTTCTCCCATCTACAGCCCTAGTCCATGGACTTCTATGAACTCTGTCTGAATGCCAAGACAGATCTGTACAGTTCTTCAGTTTCCCCATCGAATCTGGGCAAAAACAACCGTTCCAACTCATGCGTGAAAGATAAGTGACAAACTGCAGACTGCTGCCATAAGTCTTCTGTTGTAATTTAGGATTTTTCTCTTTTGGTTTGTTTTTTGACATCTTCCCTTAGGGTTATGTAGATAC
>NW_020955628.1:153447-195596 GCF_003031625.1 Empidonax traillii | reverse complement strand
GACAGATCTGTACAGTTCTTCAGTTTCCCCATCGAATCTGGGCAAAAACAACCGTTCCAACTCATGCGTGAAAGATAAGTGACAAACTGCAGACTGCTGCCATAAGTCTTCTGTTGTAATTTAGGATTTTTCTCTTTTGGTTTGTTTTTTGACATCTTCCCTTAGGGTTATGTAGATACAGAAAAAACATGCCAGAGTGAGAGAACGTAAAAAACAGGGGAGCAGTGGAAAAAGGTTTCTATCTTCTCTTAAAATTAGACCAGTTCACTTCATCACAAGAGAAGTATATGTAACAGCTATGGACAAAATAAAAACATATCCCTGGAGTCATAGAAAACATATGAATCTGGCTTTTTTACTAGAAGTTATGAGCTCTCTTTCCTAACCACAAAGCCTACAGGTGTATTATGACCTTAACAGGAATTCAACCAGCAGCGTAACAAAGGGTGAGCAAACCAGGACAGGTTGCTTGTCTGGATCATTACTTCTGTAATGATGCCACATCTGCCTAATCACTCAGACATCTTCCCTAAAAGCCTCTGGTAAGGGCCTCAGGAAATACATTTGACACTGCTACAGCATGGAAGGGGCCTGGCAGCTTCACCAGAGCATATCCTGGTGTCTGTCTGCAGGGGAGAGATGCTGCTACTCCCCCTTCAGAGGGTAAATGATGCCGTGGTGACACACCATTTGAACACTGAGTAAAAAAGCTCCTTAGGCAGTAAATTTGTTGTGTTTAATACTGCTGTTACACACACAGATACTGAGGGCATGGAGGTGTAGACAGTGGGGAAAAAAAAACAAAAACAACTTCCAGATTGTGTCTGAAAAGGAAATGGTGTCATTAAAAATGGCACTTTTTTAAAAAATCCCTGAAAAAAAAAGTAGGGATAGGAAAAGCCTGTGTTAAAAATCACTAGAAGAAGAGCCAGGGGAAACAAAATAGAAATAAAGTAGCCAGGTAACCAGAATATGAAGCAGGTTGAGAGCACCAGCATATGTACCTGATCGAGCTGTACATAAATTAGCCTGGATTTTGGTAAAAATGTCTTACAATTTTACATGTACTGCAGGTTCAAGTCCATTAGCCCAAGATGAATTCTTTGCCATGGCTGCATTCCAAAATACTTGAAGTTAGCAGAGATTTTATATGAATTATATATAATATGAATGATAATATATTTAGTCACATTGCCAGTCCCAAGCGGGCTTACTCAGAGGGACATGATCAGAGAACAACCCAGGTGCAACGTAGATGTGAAGTGTTCCATGCACAGATACAGAAACCACTTTCCCATGAAATCTTAGGTTCTTATCTTACTTTCTTCTCCTAGCTTGCTACAGTCATGAAAAACAAGTTACTGTGAAGCACAGATTTCATTTTTTAATTAATGCACGATTATTCTCTTGTACGATTGTTCTCTGGAGACACTCCCTCCCCCATTCATCCAAATCATACAGAGACAATGTAAACCAATGCTGTGACCATCACATTTCTGGCCAAGCAGAACACAAGTCCTGTGCAACTCCAGTTGCATCCCAGGCATCCCTGCCACAGGGTAGCAGGTGCTGCTCTGTGGTTTTAGACTCTCCACGCAATCAGCACTGAAGGCTGACCAGATTTGGGCTTTATTTTCTTAAAGAAACTCATGTTTCTTCTCTTCTCCACTGATCTTGGAGTTTTCTTAGTACTGGTTTCTCAGCTGACATCACATGGATTTTTTTATTTTTTTTTTTACAATGTTTGTGCTGCAGGTGCACTTTGGAGGCTGTGATAGGACAGCTGTCATCTCCTCCTCTGCAGCTTCATTTCCTATTTCATTCTGAAATCTCCAAATAGTTTCTTGTCTTGATCTCTCACTGCTGTGGCAGAGGAGGGTTTAGTGAAGTTTTGTTTGGGATTTTAACCACACTTGCTGCCAATAACCATAGAATTTTTTCTGTCCATTCACCTTATTCTGCTGTATATATTCTTACAGTTTATAGCTATGTGGCTTCCCCTACCTGTTCTATTCTCCACACAGAAAGACTTTCAAAAGGGGTTTAAGAGAGGGGGATCCCCACACCCCCATGGAACACATTCCTGCACATGCACCAATATTTGACAAAGCCAAAAGAGTCTTTCCATCCAAATCACTTTGGCCAGTGTGTCAGGCACCAGGGAGCACCACATGTCCACTTTATTCTCTGTTTGCTACAGGATAACAAAAAAAAGGAGACAAGGGTTCTCACCACTGACAGAGTTCTTAATTGTAAATACCTCCAGAATTTCAAGGAGGGAAAAGCTCATGAGTTTCAAGGAAATAATTTCTGCCTGCCAATAATCTCATCTCTACAGCATGACATCCCCTCCAGCAGGCGTCTCTGAAGCCACTTTGTAGCTACCAAAGCTATCAGCTTCTGTTCTATTAAGTCTCATGTTTTATGCAGGGCATAGATGCAGCCCTATTGATTTAAGCTGAGAGAGCACCCTCCTTTGTGGTAGTGAGATGTTTGTTTTTCACCACTTTGCTGCCTTCCTTGTTGCCCAACACGACAGCCCCTGCAGCTGGTGAAGCTCACCAGTTCTCAGGGAACTCACGTTCAGCGCAGGGCACCTGCACTTCTTGATTCAACATTAAGGGCCATTCTCATGCAGATGTGTTCTGCTTTGGCAATCCATAGTCCACATCATCTCTAGCTATGCACTCAGTTTCAAGGGGATTATGCAGCAAATATTTTATTCAAACCAGAATAATCAAAAACTCACTTCTGGGTTCCTGTGCTGCTTGACAGGCTGCTGTCTAGAAAACACACCTGTAGTTTGCTGTTGCACCTCATTCGTTTGTCAGTGGCACTTCCAGAGCCTTCAGAAGCCGTGGAAAAGGTTTGGTGCAAAGGGTTCACTTCTCATGAGGTAAAAAATCCACCCCAATTACAACAAATTGCACTCATGGGCATCTCCTCTGCCTTCCTGGAGAGCAGCACACACACAGTGGTTGTAGCTACAGCCAAGGGGTTAGAAAAGATTGCACCCACATCCTGCACTGAGTTAGGGAATTGGGAAGGGATGAGCTGCTCCACTCAGATTTCTGCTTTTCAGGATACCTTATGTTTCTTTTCCTTAGTTCTCTTCTGGCCTGTCAGTCTCATCCTAGCCTTCTTTATTTAGAATCACCTTCGTTTTCAGGTACCTCAGGCTTTTCCCTGAGCTTGCTGAACTCCCTGTGACAGACAGAAAAATAATTCAAAAGACAGGCAGCAGCAGCCTCACTAAACAGCATCCTTTCTCACCCTGACCCACGGACTCACACAAGGTCATCAACCTTCTCCGAGGAGTGACGCTCCTGTACAAAACCATCTGTGCATTCTTCAAATGGGCCAAAGCTGGAGCCATCTTCTTACAAGAATTAAGGAGATCAAAGTTGGCAATAATATATTTTTCCTCAGCAAAATTAGTTACACAGTATGAAAATATCAATAATAGCATAAGGCCATTAAACAAGCCACACTGTCAAGTTTGTGAAGAACAGAAGGTCTTGGCAAATGGCTGTCTACCAGACTTTAGAAAACCACACTCACCACCAACATCATAAAAAACAAACAAGCTGTAACTTAAGGTTCCAGTGGCATGGTATCCACAGCAAATACTGGGACACACCCATACACAGTGGGCATTTGCTTTATTCAATAAAAAGCACAAAAAAGAAGCCTCACAGTATCTCAGCTCTCCACTGTAAAAGTAGTGGCTGGATCTTCCCCATCTCACCGTGGTTGAGTGCAATTATTTAGGATCCAGCTGCACCCCTGTGGTTACCTCTCATAAAGAGGCAAAAAAAAGCATCCCTGGTGCTCTGCAGGAGCAGGTTAACTCCGGGGGTGCTGCAGGATGGGCTGTAAGGAGGTGTAGAGGAGACACAACCCTGGCAGTTTGCTCTAAGAATGCAGCCCCGTATTTGCAGCTGCCATTTCCCTTCTACCCTTTATTTGCTTCAGTGTTACTTTGCCCTCGTTTTTTGTACTCAGATGCTGAGTTCTTCACTCAGTAATTTTGAAAACGTTTTCCTGGCACTTATAGTGCACAAAATGTGCTTAAAAACACAGCAATGAAGCATTTACTCCAAGGAAGGATTTTCTCATTTTGCAGTGATAATCTCTCATGCTAAACTCACTGCAGGTTGGGGAAATCTAAAAGTCTCCAGCTCCTGTGTGGCAGGGACTATTTAAGTCTGCAGATTTCCAGTATGGGTGTATTGAAATCTTTTATTTGTGGGGTGGCAATAAAAGATGTGGAGAGAAAATCTCCCCTGGCAACGTGTACTCTTGAAAGGCCCTTTCAAAGCAAACATTCCAGCAGTAAGAAATACTTCAGCACGCCACGTTCCCATCTTCCCTCCCTCACCCCCTCCCCAGCCTGGGCTCTCAGCATTGGAATAATAAATTTCTTTGTGCCCCATCTTACAAAAGTGTTTCACATCACCTTCGTGCACTTGGCTGGGGAGGACCTAGCAATCACAGGTTATATTTTCACACAGAACTGTAAGTATTTTATGTTTCTTTGCAGCCAAGTTTTATCAACTGGCCACATAACATTCAGTTTTAGGGGGAAAAAAAAAAAACACTTAAATGATTGTATTCTGAAATACTGATTGCATCAAATGGCAACTAGATTGGAAGACAGTAATCATGCTGAGCTCAAGCGATTAAAAACTCGCTTGGAAAATTGGCACTTGCTGAGCCTTTATGGAAAGAAATGAATTAAGAAGGAAAACAATAAGGAAGGGCATACATTAATTTTGCTCTGCAGTGGATAATTTTGAATGTAAGAGATCTGAGGAAGAACTGTGTGTCTTAAGGATTTTCTCTTACGCTTTCAGAAGAAAACCTGAGAGCCACTGGAGGGGGACTGCAAATTAAATCCAAACAGTAATCTCAGAAGCAGCAATCAGAAAGAGCAAATAAATAAAGTATATAAATAGGAGATAGCATTTCCTGCTAGGAACTTATCTTTTCAGGCAATGCCTCTCAAACAAAGAACTCCCCTTGCTGGCAGTCCTGCCGGGCAATCTCTATCTCCGCTCCCCGGGTGATGCCGTTCCCCTCCGCCCTGCTGGGCTGCGCTGGATATTTGTACAAGTAACTCAATAAAGGATTACCTCCCAGAATGTCTATATTGTAGCAAGACCTGTGTAACTCTTGCTCAACTGCGAGAGCTGCAGGGTGGGCACTGTGTCCACACCACTTCTTTACAGGGGTTGAGCACGCTGCCAGCACTCTGCAAATAATCAATGCACGCAACTCAAATATACGCCCAAATCTTTTTCAATAAGGTACACAACCATTTTCCAGCCTCTTCCTGACCCTTGCAAGAGTTCATGCCTCTCTGTTCATTATCCCTCTCCTTATTACAATACATCTTTTCCTCTGGCTCATAGATTTTGGATCCAGGCTCGTGTTTGAGGGAGGTTTGATCCTCCAGCCCAGGGCAGGACTGTGTTACTCAGCACACAGGACATCACCAGTGCTCCTGAGCAGGAACAGGCTGGAATTTCCCCTGAAAGAGCTGCAGGGCTGCTGATAGAAAGCTGTTAAAATGTATTTTACATTGTTGGGAGGCCATACCCTGCAATGCTTCTCACACGAGTAGTCTTCACTTTCACTAAATGGGGTTATTGGCACAATTATTATGGGAGTAGAAACAACAGGAGTGAGCATTCCAATGTCTGTCACGAGCATCACATGAGCTTTATACTCAGGGACACCTCTCTACAGCATAGGTCTGTCTGACTTTGACAGAGTTGCAAATCTGCCCCACTGAGGAGCTGTAAAATGTGGAGGTGATAGAATTAGTTTTCACTTCCTGTTGAACAAATGCAAACTTGAAAGTTTTAATCCCTGCTTGATACTTTTTATATTTTTTAATACATACCTGGGCCGTGTTTCAATAGCCTGACTCAACTCACAAAAACAACTCTAGCAATTCAAGGAAGCCTTTGATGTGGGAGTGAATGTCATGGCACAGTGACATTAGTATAAATCAGACCTTAAGAACTGACAACATAAAACAAAGTGCTAAATCTGGCCATTTATTTAACCCTGAAGTCACTGTTCCCACTGAATCTGAGGGACCCTCTCACTAGAGTGCATCATGAATTGGAAGAAGAGAAAAACCACATCCCAGTGTGATTCTCCCAGACTTCATGCAAATGGAAAAAGAAATCCATTTATAACTCCGCTTTGTTCTTTCATCCTTATTTAATGAGCTGTCTGATTCAATAATCCAGCATTTAGCTACTATTCTTCAAGGCTTGATTTTCCCCATTCTCCTAAAAATCCCAGATACACCCCAATCCTGAAGTACAAAGGTACAGATCTGCCAAGCTACATGTCACTTCTCCTCTTGTTGCTGCTCCTGTGAAGAACACCAAGCCAGTTTTCCTTCTGATTTCCTATTCCATATAATGAGAATGCAAAAATATTAATAATTAAAAACGCAGCAAGAAAAATCCTTCCTTCTCCCACAGAGGATAAAGAGAGCTGGTTACTGTCAACAGTAGGTGCTTCTGTCAAATAAATTAACTGTGCTTCAAAATGATGATGGCGTGTCAGCCTCATCGTCTCCATCCTCGACTCCAATTATGCATCTCACGGGAATGCATCTCAGAACACATTACTAAAACACAGGTGTGGATAGGTTAGACCACAAAAACATACACTCAGACTGCATTCAAAACCCAACCATGACCCACAAAGCGGGGGGAACACAAGGGTTGGGTTGCTCCGTGTGCCCATCGCTGCCGAGCTGCCTCAAACAAAGTCCTCTGGCACTGGAGCCACCCGTGGCTTGAAATATTTAGCACCATACATGCATTTTAACATACATTTTTGGTGCCCAAACCACTATTGCTGGGTTAAAATGTGATGCTCTGCCATCCAGAGCGCAGCATTTGCTGCCCACTCCCAGCTCTCTCCACCACCACATCAGAGAGGAGGGTGGCAGGTAAAGACTTTTCTCTCCTCCTGTAGCTGACAGTTAATGGCTGTTTTAACTTTCACATGGAGCAAATTTTGCCCTCTGTAACACCTCTGTCACTCCAGTGCCTGTCACACACTCTCATGACTTTAGCTGAGGGCACATTCTGGCCCCCAGGGGTTTTGATGACAATGGGAACCTGAATTAATTTGCCCAGCCAGAATGATAGTTCAAGAGGTATAAAAGCCTCAGAATCCATGAGGTTCAAGCAGCCACAATTAGAATATTTAAATGGCCAGCTGCATTAAAGTTTATAAAGCAGAGTTTATTTCCTAAGAAACTTGGAGAAAAAGCCCTCCAAAAGTTTGTCATTTTCTCTCAACAACAGCTACTTATTGCTGCATTTGCTTTTGTTGAGGCTGGACTGAGTTGTTTACTCTGTTCATTTCTTAACATAAAATATTCAGAGTTTATCCTGAGCAACACTGTGGTTCAGCTAATGATTGTTTCCCAGGACTGGGATCCATGCCCTTTGCATTTCTGCTCTCAGAGCAGCCAAATGCTAAGCCATAGAATTGTTTTCTTCCTCTGAAGTAGCAGCTGGTGCCTTGGAAGACACCATAAGCATCTCTGCCGAAATCTGTGTAATTGCACATGTCGGCTTGGTCTGTTCTTAACGGATCCTTCTCCCAGACAAAACACTGTTTTTCTCAAGCTGGCTTTGAAGACTGTACGTGTTTAAAAATAGCTTCAGGAAGGCACACACATATATTTTGCTATAAACTGTGTACAATGTGTACTGTATACAGAATATTAATTCTCCAATATGTGATTTTGTGAGGCTGCCTCATTGGCATCATTATTGCTATACACGGAGCTGGTTTGTGTGCAAATATGATTCTAGACCCGAAGTTTTAGCTTGGCACCATCCTAAAACAATATAGATTTCAACCTGTTGCTGAGTAACTGGAGTGCTTTTCAAGACAAATCTTTAATATGCAGTAAGTGGCTGTGGCACTTTGTTCTGATCATACTTTGTCAAGCTAGAAAACTCATTAGCAGAATCTGGTGACCTGCATGTCAGAACCTCTGATACTTCAACAAAAAGCAAAATCCTTAATTCAACACTCAACATATTGTGGAGGGATCTGATGTACTCTCCTGGCCGTCTCTAATGACTCATAAAGATGAACTTTGTATGGGGACAAAGAGAGTGGTTTTTTTGGCCAAAATAACTAGAAAATGTAAGAAACTAATTTATAAGTTTGATGGATGGCAAGCAGCTCAATTATAATTCATTATTGCTCTAACTTAGGCCTATCTGTCTACAGATACAAAAGACAAGATGTTAAGACAAGAGAACTGTTTCTTGCCAATAAATCCTTCTGGGACACAAGTGTCCCTGTCATCACTACTGAGACAGAGACAGCAGCTTCTTGGAGGAGGTCTGGAATAAAGCAGAGGGGTAAACCAGAACTTTTCAGTCTCAAGCAAGCCCCTCACCTCCTGAGTACTCCTTCCACTCAGAGGAATGCTTCACTGCCATAATCCTCTTGCCTCTGCCAGGTATCAGGGGAGTCATTATTTCAGGGGCTTTGTAATGGACTGCAGAGCCCATTACCTCCCAGCTCCCAAAGACAGATGGGGATGAAGCTGACAGTGCCTTGTGGTTGTTAACAGCTGATTTCATGGAGCTGATGAGACTGACTCACTGGCACTAATCAGGTGAGATTAAAAGGACGGCATGAATGGGGAGATGGACTCACCAAATGAAACACTTGCACTTCAAAAGCTTTCTGTCTGCACAGCTGCTGCCACAGCCCAAACCTGTCCCCTGCTCTGGGGCAAGATGGAGAGGTTAAGCCTCCAGGGCTGTCAACCTTGAACCACTCACCAGCACTGAAGAAAAAAATCACTTAAAAAATAAGGTCTAGTTCAAAATGAATTGTGCAACAAACCAAGTGGCACCTAAGTAAATCCATCATATAAACAAGCAGAGAGGATTTTCACTGCTTCCAGAAAGAGTTTGGACTCCTGGTGTGAGCTAATTTCTGTGTGAGTGACCACAAAATAAAGCTCTTAGGTAATACAGTGATAGGTACTCAAAAATATGATAGATGGAGAAACAAGATTAGCTCTACTTTATGTACAAGTCCATTACATTCTTGATCACATACTTTAATGGCAAAGCAGCTGCAGAACTTGCAAATTACAAGCTCTGACTTTTTTTTTTTTTTTCAGAGCTGCTGCATAAATAGTTGTATTTAACAACTCCAGGCAGGTCCTTCTTTCTGTAAATTTTCCTAAGAATGTGCTGTGAGTTTGCAGCAAGGAATTGTTCCCCAAAATTAAGTATCATCTAAACCGAAGTGCATTATCCCTCCATTTCCCTATTTGTGTTTTCCCCATGGTTTCTTGTAGCAGTTATTGTGCTGGGGTTGGAGATCACTGTGCCCAGGGCTGTTGAATGAGGTCCTCAGTGCTCATCTGCTTTTTGTCTGGAAGAGGGAAGAGCCCTTCACAGATTCAATCTATCTATTACCTTTCCTGCCTTTGTTAAACTGTTTTTACTGCACACTAGATAAAGCCTGGCTGGCTACTGCCCAGGAAAATTAGGTGTTCTGTTGTTTTACCATTAATTATAGAGAGTTCAAGATAAGGTTTGTGTTAGAAAGGTAGGGGGCAGGAATGGTCTGAATTTTACTTTCATTATAATTAGACAGGAAATTATGAAAAGGTGAAAAATAATTCATTGAAGAGCTTTCCCCTAGCAAGGTAAAAAGAAAAATGCATTCTGGCACAGAAGGAGTTCATGGGATATTATCAAACACTGTGGCTCTCAGTGTTTGGCTCTGCCTGGGCACAGCGAGCCTGTTTCTGTTGCACTTCATGTGTGGGCAGAAATGGGCAGGATGAGGCCCTGTGACTCCCTTCTGTTCAACTGAGGGCCCTTTCTGCTACCAAAAAACAAATCAGGCTAAATTAGTCCACGGTGTAACTCCATGGAAGCCGTTTGAGTGACTGCAGACATTAATTGGAACGATCAGTCACTTTCTGAGTAACTTGCAAAGGACATGAAAATATGAGTAATCTAAGAATGAATTAATTGGACAGCTGTCTCACTTTCATTTGAACACTACTGAGATAAACATTTGGACTAAGAAGTTGTCCTCATTAGAACTTCTTCGCTTGATGTTGATGATGATGTTTACGACTACCATGGAACTACGATGTTTTCAGAATTTTTTCTGCATGTGAAATTACTACAGTTCAGGCTTTTAAAGGCACTTTTACAGGGAGGAAAAAAGAGTGCATCAATCTTACTTGGAGCTTCTAACTATAGACTAACCATGCCAAAGCCCCTCAGGTTAGAACTCCTTCTGTAATAAACCTTTGGAAGTCGACATCAGTCAAGTTTTCCACCACTTCTTTCTTTTCAGGTTTCCAACCCAGTTTTTTTGTTTATGGTTTGCAGGAAAAGCAGGACACTGGGAGAGAAGTCATTCCAGTGAGTCTGAGGCAGAAGACCACTGAAGTTAATGAGACTCTAACGGAGATAAGGTTTTTGTCCATTCAGAGTCAATAGAAGCTTCAGAAATGGTATAATGCAGGCGGAAGCTGGGAAAAGGATGTATTTCTCTGCCTTGTTAGAAGATAAGGAAGCGAGATTCCAAGGGGAATGAGTGATTTACCCATAGTCACACAGCAAATCAGCAAGAGATATGGAAATTAATGCTGAGAAGCATTTCAGTGCCTTAATCATAAAGCCAATCTTTTCCCTCAAATGCCAACACCATTAAATTTCAGTAATGGAATAAGCATAAGAGTTTCATCGACTTACAGTGATCTTTCCATCAAAATATTTCAGTGGGAAGCTGGTTCCAGTGGAATGGTTGGTCAGTATTACGACCTATGTCCAGATGCAGGGATCAGCAGTTGTAGGGACCAGGAATTGTAGATGAACTTAAGCAAATTCACCTGAGAGATTACTTTGAGGATCACATCACGCTAAGGGTGGAAAATGCGAGGTCAAAAAGAACTCCGTGTGTTTTATTATATTTACCACTAATTAGGTGGGTTTTGAAAAAAGTGAACTGAAATATTGTGTTGTTGGGAAGCTAATAAACTGTTAGGCTGAGGGAATATATGGCTCAGAATAGGAAAGATTCACATCTCTTGCCTACAAATAAATCACTTGTACATCACATATCTCTTTGACCATCTCTGAGCAGTATCAGTGTGGTACCAAGGTAGCTGCTAAGAGAAGCACGTGTTGTATAAATCCCTAATAGCCTGGGCCAAAGTCTGTTTTTATTTAAACTAGCTTCAATTCATTTTGTCTTAATTGAAAATAATGATGTTAGAGCAGTGATCAAAGAATTGTCTCATTAATTGTCTATTAAATCATTAGCTATTAAACAGGAATAAAAGGTTAAGAATGCAACGCTCTATTCTGCCCAAAAGAATACGAATATCTCTCCAATTACAAAGAAACAATAAAAGCAGAATTAACAGTGAAAAGAAGCTTAAGATTAGGCAATTAGATCCAAAATGCCTGACAACTCTGATTAGAGGGTGTAGCAGTACAACCTATATAGAAAAGTTAACACAAATTCAGAAGCAAAGTCAATATTGACTTTACCAAAGGGGCTTGTAAAAGGAATATGCATTTTTCTGAAAAAAAATACAGGCACATAAACCCTGTACTAAATTTTAACTCAGCTAATTAATTGTTATGGATTCAATCTTGCAACCAATACATATATTTGCAGTTAAAAAATTATGCCTGAACAGCATTCAGAACTGAGAGCACCTCTCAGTAATTTGTGACTGAAATCCATTAAAAGTATGCTGCAATTTTCAGAAAAATAACATTACTCCCATTTTATATCACCAGGATGAGGCAATATCTAGTCAATGAAGACCACATTCAGACCTCTTGTTGTTGTTCATTAAGTCAAAATATCAGAGAGACAGGTACCAGGTGGGGAAAAGGGTCCCAGAGACATTCTCTGCTGTCAGGGATTTGATGCCCAAATAATTTCACAAAGCAGTCAAATAAAGACCTGATTTATAGCAACTGAGTCACTACCAAAAAAAACCTGGCAAATTATAGTGCAAATCTTATGAAACCTGTGCTGAATCTTGGCCTGTGTTTTGGTCTGCTCTCTCCAGGCATGGGAAGACACTCATCAGCCCCAGAGTGCTTTGGAGCAGATCTAATTCCACAGAGATGGACAACGGTTTGAAAAAGAGAAAAAGAAAGGTGGTTAAAGGACAAGAGCTTTGCTGTATTGAGGTGTATAAATCCACAAGTGCAACTGGAAAGCTTGTCTCTGCTCACAGAGGTTACGTCAAGACTTATTTAGTCACCAGCTGTAGTGGACCTGTTAAATTTGGGAACCAGAACAACTTTTTATGTCCAGCCTTGACAGGATACCCATGAGGACAACTGCTGATTGAACAAAATGGGCTTTAAAGAGGCAGTGCTCTGAAATGCAGCTCCTCTCCACAGTCTGCAGAGACTAATTCTAAGAGGAATGGGAATCTTTTTCCTGACCTTTTCCTATCTGGTTCAGTCCATTATTCTCTAACTACATCAAGTCCTAGAAATACTAGAAACTCAATTAATAGAAACAAAAGTCCCCATACACCATTTTTTAGGTCTGGATCTGTTTTTCTGAAGTGCAAAGAGAAGATGGTCTCAGCAATATGTTGATGATATGTAACTTGTTGCTTGAGTTTATAAAATGAACAAGTCATTGTTCAGATTTATCAACTGATAAAAAATAGCCACTAATCAGATAATAGATATGTGCTACCCAGCAAAAAAAAACAAAAACAAAAACAAAAAAAACCCCAACATTTATCAAGTCAGTTTGTTTATTTGACAACTAATTATGTTAGACATAAAGAAAGATATTCCATGTTCCTCTGGTAAAGATCTTCAAAGAAATTTGATTTCCAAAAAAAAGAAAATGGGATTTTTTTTTTCCTATCTGATATAGAAGGGAAAATACAGAACTCACAAACAACACCAAAAAAAGCACCATGCCGTACAGAACTCACTGTAGTCAATTCTTAGGTTCATTTAAAACGAGAACACTCCCAAACCACATAATAAAACAAGTTAACCTTTAAAAGATATTCAGAAGTACCTCTTTTATGCCTAGAAATAATAATGAGCTAAAAGCTGAAAGCTATGCAATGGTGTCAGAAGTCAGGCAGTCAGTGTCTTCATAAAGTCCATTAATGCTATTTTCATCTCAGTGTCAGGGAGGCAGAACTAGTTGAAAATAACATTTACAAAAACGCAAACAAACAAACAACAACATTGTTTAAAAGCTCCCAGCTCTCCTTTTAAGAACTTTTGCAAAGTGGTTGTTATTTTCTATTCTCTGTCATGCTTCTCCAGATTTTGGTACCGTTCAGTATCTTTAATTATAAGAAACTCCTGACTGGAAACAGGTGGTACAACCAGAAGAATGGAGAAATCACCCTGTATGCTGTTACAAAATGCTCCATTATTGATGGGAAATAATGGATTCAGCAAATCCACACAAGAACAAAGACCCCCTTTGGAAAGAGTTGATCTTTCCTAAATGCAATATATCAGCAACACGCTCTTTCTCATCAGCACTGGGTGGCCAGCAAAGAAAGACTGGGACAGCTCTTTTAGTATCCCTGGCCCTTTCTTCCCCATGGAACAGACCAGCTCAAACGACTCTGCATCAGTCTGTTGAAATGTGCTAACCCTGCGTAACCTCTGGAGATCCCCTCTCAATGCGCAGTGGATTCCATCCTACACCACAGAAATAGCTGTCCCTGTATAATAACTGCTTGATGGAAAATCCCAAATGTGGGCCAGGTCCCAGTATGGTGGTGGTGGAAGAAAAAAGGGTGAGAACTCCGTCCTCCACCTCTGGTGGTGCCTTACCTTTATGACATCTTCATCTGCTGATTTGCACTCGATGGAGTCTGAGACGTCCACCACGGACCCATCCTCCTGAACTGCAACAACCTTGACTGGAACTGACACCATTTTGCCCGTCAGAATGGCCGTGTTAAGGACCTCTGTGTCCTGCATGCACAGACAAAGGGAGGATGAGGGTTAGAGAGGCGCAAAACCACGAGAATGAACCAACCCTGCCTCTGATGGGGATGGGCGCAGAGGTGGGACCGTCCCTTGCACACACTCCTTGAGCTCTCTGCAGTCAGTGGTTTAGCAAATTTCTAAGCTAAAAGTGGCATCTGGACAGTTAAGTTTGGGTTTTGACAAACATGGATTTCCTCTTTTTGAGCTCATTTACAGGTTTGGCTGCTGTGGCAATGAAATCTGTGATGCAATGAGGCACATAGGCCTGTCTGCAGCTCGGGAGAACCACGGCACGACTCAGGCAGGATCTCCAGGGTGTCAGCGACTCCTCCCACCCCTCTGCCCCAAATCATACCAATGATTTGGGAGGTGATAATCAAGCATTACAATAACAGCATTTCTTCCTCACTGTTCCAGCTAACAGCGTTGTGAGTTGACCGTTTTCCTTTTTTGAAACATAAAATACACGAGGAGAAAAACTATGCATCCATACCTAGGGTGTTTTTTCTAATCTGTCCCCATCAAAATCCCACCTAGAGATGTTTCACCACATTTATCTCTAGTCCTGATGAATTCACAGTGCTGGCACTCTAATGACTCCATTAACACAGCCTTCCTCCGTGTCTCAGTATGGCTGCAGTTTGATTAATTACTCCAAATGAATTGCTCCAGAGGTCCCTGCCTCGTGTAAGCAGGTATGCAGACTGGAGGGGAGCAGCTAGTCTCTGCCTAAGCAGCGCTTACTGCCAGCCCCAAAACTTGACACACATGCAGGGGCAAGGAATGATCTGGGATTTCACAGAGATTCATTCCGGCCATCTCGAAAAATCCTGCAATAGGAAATACTGCTTTGAATCAATCCGCTTTTCATTTTTCAACTTCCATAAAACTAATTGCTTGCCAGCTGGGGGAGAGGGGGAGAAAAAAAAAAAAAGTTGCTTCAAACTAATCTAACTTTAAATTCCATTATTAGAATTGGTGGAAGAAGAAATGGATTTTAGTGAAAAATTTGATGGCAGCTTGCATAGGGAGATATATTCACTATCATTTGCTCTGCTGCTAGATTGATGGAGAATAATGGGCATTGACCACAAGCTAAGGACAGCTGGAGAAGACCAATAAATACTTGCAACTAAGATGTATTATTAATCAATATTCGGAAACTTCTACAAAAAGCGCCCTGAATTAAATGAGCTGAAGGACCAATAACACAAGTGCCAGCTAACTAATAGAGTCTACCAGAGGTTTATGGGCAGCCATGTTCCAGAAAAGCATTGAAGCACACACTCGAGTCCATTTCTGAGCAGAACAGTGCTAAGAGGACGTGCTCCACTTGACACTTAGACTTCAATGCGATTTAAGAGTCATCCTGAAAAAAAGATGCTTTTCTGAATAATACCTCGTGAAATAAATGCACCCTCTTTGTTCTGTTCTCTGCGAGGCACAAGCCAGATGTTCCCCACAGTAAATGGCTGCCTAGTTTTTGTTTATGCTGAATGGGCTCATTTATAACCAGCTGCCATCCATGAGAGAGGGACACTGGGAAAGAGAGAAGTATGTGACAGAAGTGGAAGTGTGAAAGAACAACTGTAAAACCTTTATGAAGACAGATCTGAACAAGGCTGAGGAGAATTTGCATTGCCAGGTGAAAGAAAATACTTAGGTGCACCTCAGGTGGAAAAAGGTTGTATAAGCAGACAAAGAGAAACTGAGGGTAATTCATCCATGAGCAAATCAGAGAAGAGACAGCCAGATTTCACCAAATCAACTGCAAATATCCCATATATCCTAAGCCATCAATCCAATATAAACATATGCCAGATATTTGATGAAGACCTGGTGGTCCTGTGTCAAAAGGGTCTCAAGGACCAGTTTGGCAGTATGTTATTTCTAAGCCATTCTCCCACAACAGACAGTCTTTTTTCAGTGCATCTGGGGAAATAAACAAGGTCACAAACAATGAACACATGACTAATTCCACTTCCAAACACACTCTGTTAGCAGAGCAGCTCCTCCAGGTCAAACAGGTAGCACTTGTATGCAATTATAGTCTGGTCCAAAGCCCTACCAAGTCATAGATTAAAGGCTTCTTTGGACTTCTTTGGACTTATTACCAGGTTCTCAACAGGCCTGAACCAATTTCTCCTTTGGTTTTTGTGCTGTTCGCTCTATCACCCACATGTTGACCAGCATGTGTGACAAAGGATAAAAAACCTCTGCCTCCTTTGAACTCTAAGTGCTGTTTAGCTACCGAAGCTGAAGTCTGACTTTGATGTGCTGAAGGATAATGCAAAGTTTATAAAGACATTTGCATTCCTTTCATAAGCCCCTGTGAAGATGAGCATGAGACAAGTACAAGCACAAAAACTGTCCTGAACCTTCTCTGCTTCCCAGTGCATACAGTAACCCACCGTGCTAATTAGCTGGTGCTGCCTCACAAACACTGCACTTCACTGTAAGCAATTCCACTATAAAAATCAATATTTCAGATGCCTGATGCCTGGAGTGAGTGTTACACAAATATAATAGGCTGTAAAGATCTTTTTAAGAGCTGGCTATTTATAGACTGAAAAAAAAATTTCCTCTGAGGAAGAAATATGAACTAATTGACTGTCCATTAGATTTATAAACAGACTTTTTAGTGCATCTCCAACAAGTAATGGCATTTCATCTAAATTCTGTTAGGCTTGGTCTGTATTTCCATGGTAGAGTTTACTGCAGGAAAAAAAAAGAGTTACTGAACTTTAGATACCTGTGCTGGTTATTACTAACAGCACCTCAAATGTAGGGAGGGGATTTACATAGATTTGTCCTCCCACCTGGCACAGCATAAGTGAAACATCAGGAACAACAACCAGGCACCACCAGCACAAACCTCCAACTGGGGACACTTCAAAGCCCTGAGTGGAAAACTGGGAATCCTTCCCCATTTCTATTGTTGAAGGTTTCAGCTGCCAGATCTTGACCAAAACCTTCAACTCAGCAGCCTGGGTGGAAGCTACACGTTCATATCACAGGCTCTATCCGTGAATAATAATAATGTGCATGTTTATCTCCAGCTCTTTCTTGGTACCTGAATGCATTAGCACTTCAGCAGAGCTCTTCTTAATTACAACTGTAACCTGCTAATAGCATTTCTTTGTTGTCTGAAGGAATCTACTTCTTATGCAGGCTAGGCTAAATTAAAATTTAATACAACATCAGGTCGCAACAGAACTAGGAAGCAAATGACAGCTGTTTAATTAAAACCTAAAGCTGATTAGATGGCACTACTGAGAGAAATACTCAAGAGGAAGAGCTGAAAACTACTGAAACTCTAGGCCAGGATAATGGCTTTATTTAAATATGAATAAAGGCTGCACACAGTCACAGTAAATGTTTGACAACTGCTTGCTTCGGACAAATGGGGGGGGAAACGTGAATGGGAGATGTGTCAAAATTCTTGATAGAGCTGTGACTGCAAACACTGCTGTTACCTGTGGATGTAACCAGAGGCACGGATTACTGAGGAATTACTCCAATAGGCACGTACAAATCAACTGAGGAACTCCAGGCATAAAGTTCCCAATAATTACGCTTTAAACAAACATCCTGGTGACCTAAATCCTCTTTAGGCAGGTGACTCTACACTCACCCACCTCCCGTAAGCCAACATGATACAGCTTTTTCCCCCTCTTCTGGCTGAAAAAGAAAGGCATGGACAAATAGACTACACATCTCACAAGAAAGCATCTCAAGAGCCAGGAGCTGGACACAGGTTACCTAGAGCCCAGCCCAAAGCCACCAGTGCATGATCCCTGCCCCTCTGGGAGCAGCCAGCATCCTTCCCACAAAGTCTGGCGAGGCACAGAGGTCCCACACCAGCCCAGTTTGCTGTGACAGTTTGCTGTATCATCCCTGTGATTAATGCACGAGCTGGTCGTGGTTTTTTAGAGGTTAACAAAACCTGCTACAGTGCAGTAAACCCAATAAACACTCAATTCTGAAACAGGAGGGAAACCTAAAGCCAATCCTATTCCACTGACAAATGCTACAGCTAAATGCCTTTTGGCATTTAGCTGAAATGACTGTCTTTAGAGAAGAAGGCAGAGAGCTGGAGCATTTGTCTGTAGAATTGCATTCCTTCATTATTATTTCTTTCCCCAGAGTGTACCTCACGAAAATACATTTGTAATATTAGAAGGAAACTTTAGGAACCAGTTCTTCTGCCTGGAAACGGCATCTCTTAAAAAAATGTGAATTAGGGGGCAGACTGTGACGTGTGGGCTGGGCTAGGGGAGGCTTTTTTATTTGATAAATTATTCACCACCTTTTTCTCTAGATCAAAGAGCAAGGCAATATAAATCCATTAAGCAAGCTTAATATATAAATTAGATGCTTCGCTGAAATTATTGGAACCCAAAGCAATTCTGTACTTTCCCCACCTCATGGCTGAATACCATATTAGGTTTCCCATACATATTAATGAAGAACGGGCATGAGAAAGCTATCTATATTTTCCATTATAGCAGGTAAGAGATACCATTTTGTCACCCAGTGGTGAGAACAAACAACTGAGATTATGTGTTTACAAAACATTAGAAAACATAAACAAACTTGCAAAGAGCTGATGCTGTTCTTTGACCCTTTTTCCTTCCTCTTTTCTTTTTCTTCCTCTCTCCTAATAGAGAGCTACTTCACTGCATCATCATTTCAGAGGAGCCACTTGTGGAATCAACTCTTTACCAAGTTTTCAGGTGTCAGCATGGGTGCCCCTGCCCTGACAAGACATCAGGTCGTTCCAACTCCCCTCCACCATTCCTCTGTCTCTGGCTGTTTCCTCCTTTCAGCCTCTTGCCCAGCATATCACTGTTAGAAGGGATCGGTTATGACAGATGGCAAATCACAAATACTTCAGGCTATTGTGTCGGAGTTAAAGGTCATCCTTTATCTCCTTTGTTTACCTGCACAATAGCTTTATTTCATGTGGGGATCCCCAAGGAAGAACAGGCAGGTGTGTATATTCTGCAGGAGAAATTAATTAATGCAGATTGAACCATACACAGAGGTTCCTAATCACTGGTTCTTACCCAACAATGTAAGCAGCACCCATTAGCCTAATTGAATATTATTCTAGATGTGTATCAGTGTGTGCTGCAAAACCAATCTGCTGTAGCACAAAAAAGCAGGATCCAGAGACTCCAAAGTGAAATCTTATTTCATAACTTGTCTTTTTGCCACAGATACACTGAAGGAAGCTCTTACCTTACCAGAGTATACCTGGCACACACAGTCAGCTGGAGTAGTAACTCTGTCTTGGAGTTCATGGAAACTAAAGCTGAGATTTATTCCATTTCGTGGTTTTTTATGAAGGAAATTCAGCTCATTTTGAGGTTTATGTAGGATGAATAAGCAAAACCTGCTGCTGAAGGTGAAACCTGATTAGACTCACAGATACTGTCATATCTGTGACCCGAGGCAGTTTTATTTTATTTTGGATAACTCAGAACAGATCTGCCCCCATTAAGCAAGGGTTCAGAACACAGCCTGGTGCACTTGGCAGAAGTAATTGCAACCTGCCAGGCAGTCTCTACTGTCTCAGCTAAGTACCAGTGCCTTCTGCATGAGCAAAAGACTGGGCTCTAGCTATTTCACTTCAGCACATCATATCCCAGTGGAGTTTATTCACCAAACCTGCTGCATCAGACACTGTGACACCATTGCTCTGACGTGCGTACCTGAGGTAGAAGGAGCTGGAGAGCGACTATCACGCATCTGATTTTAGTTGCCTGCGCAGAGAACAGACACCAAGAGCTCCTGAGTCGTGTTTCAGGACTTTTTAGTACACCAAGAATTACAGGAGCAAAAGTCAGCCTAAAAGTTTGGTGAACTCTGCCAGTGATTCACGCTGGAATTTACACTATGTTTAGAAATCTGTGCAGTATCTGACAGACTTCAGCCAGTTCTTCTTCACAGTGAATGATTGGTAACCATTTTAAAACATATTTAGAACACCACAGTTCATTTAAAGGTATTTTTTTTCCTTTTTATTCCAGAAAAACATAATCATGTTCTGACTTCACAAAATTGTGGGTCACCTCCAACTGAAATCAAACAATATCCCCCTGTATGCAAGTGAACACAAAATGGGTAGAGTTGTCTGCTCAAGAACACTGAGCCTCAGTTCAAACTGATACACTAATGATTGTTTTCAAATGGGCATGAAATAATTAATATAAACACCCCTCAAAGGTGCTTTTTTTTCCACAGAGGAAACTGGGGAGGCCAGTGCTTTGCCTAGTTTATGGAACATAATTATCAGGCCCACTTGAGTACCAACAGTCATAAAAGTCATAAAAGATATTATTTTCTGGCTCTGTATCTTTGCCCCACAGGTTTAATAATATTTAACAGCACTGAGGACGGCCACTTTGAAAAGTTTCTTTCAGGGACTTCTCTATTTCTTTTACTAATCATGGCAATTTTTTTCAGAGTGAGCTGGAGAGAAGGGAGGGTTTTCTGAAGTAAATTCTGTGCCACTGGTGCACAGGGGGAGCTGGCATCTCACCGGCTTGAAAAGGCTTCATTTTCACAAGTGCAAAACTACAGACACCGAAACATAAGGTTGCGTATCACGCGAGTTTACAGCCACAATCTGTGGGCTCATCTTCTACCACGAGCACTACCTGGGCAGAAATCCATGTCCTTCTGTAAGAACAGCTGTTTAATGCTATAGAAGAATGCACAAATTAATTACAGCGTGTCTACACCACTTCCCAACATGCTGCAGGAGCATCAACAAGAGGGGAGTGTGGGTTCACTCTCTGCTTCAGACACGGTGACTTGCTTTGTTAAGCCATTCAGAGTGGCTGTGGCTTAAGAAAACCTATCTGTGAGCAGAAAAAAGATCCATGGGAAAGTGACCATAACATGGGGCAAAGTCCTCTGAGATCCCCTGATGGAGGGCAGTTGTCTGGCATTCACTGCACAGGGGGTTCAGAAGAACTAGATTTTATATCTCCTCCCTCAGCACAGTTCAAACTCTGGTGTAAGTGCTGGACAGAGCAAGATGCATATTAACTAAACCTCAGAAGTGCATTATGGAGCTTAAAGTGGAATAGAGATCTATGAGATGCTCACATTCATTGTCCTGCAAAAGGAGGATTTCATTTTCTGAAGAACATGGATCTGACAGTGAAGACCCATGCCTTACCCAAAGATTTACTTTTTTTTTTATTTTTCTGAAGACAGGCTGTCTTATCTGTCAGGACCAGACTGCTGTATTTACTTATTTTACCTATTCAAGTAATTTCACAGGCTTGCATTGGCACAGACGTGGCTGCAGGACTGGCTTTTCAGGCAGCTGTGGGAGCAAAGTTTTCCCACCACGTGCTCTCCTCAGACAGGCTTTTCTCCCCCCCAAAAGTACCTACAGTGAGTGATTCATTCCCTGCCAGTTCATGTCTTAGGACAGGGCAAGTGACACTTTGGAAGATTCCTTTCTTTCCATTGCCTACTAAAGGGCTCAGTTGTCTCTTTTTTTATACTTGATTTCTAGAATTAGGGGACAGAATCTCTATCCCCTCCTGCTTTCAAAAGTATAAACAACCAGTACCTATACACTACTGTTGGCTCCTTTACTCCTCGGAGGTAGCAGCACTCCCAACAATGTTTACACCCCTGCATGTTCCCCACAGTGACACAGACTCACAGCTGATGCACCTGTGCCTTTTACCCACTCCACTTCATAAAGTTGCCTACTGCTGTATTTAATGCAGGGAAAATAAAAAGGAAAACGCATCTGCAGCCAGTCCATGCATCAGCCTTTACTCCTCTTGCACACTCAGAGCTTTCAGAGCTTTCTGGTGTCTTACTCACTGATTTTGGGAGCATCCATCAACTGTGCTCATGTTTGCACTGACACCCCATTGGAATGAAGTGCTGCCTTTCAAGTCTTCAACACTTAGTTTCTACTTAAACACTAGAGAAGATGTTTCCTGTCTGTGTGTATAAAAAAGAAGTATAAAGAAGACACCTTTGAGAATATTTTCTTTTGAAAAAAAACCCTAAAATTAAGAATTGGGATTTTTTTCAAATCAGAACATTGGTTTATTTGAAGTGAGTTTTTGAGAGTTTTCTGACTGATCTAAGAACTACTGGAGGTTTTTACTTCCTCCCTCTGTTTCTTCTTGGCTTGAATTTTGTTCTTCATTTTATTTTGTCAGTCTGTTCACCTTGTGTGACGTGCTGCCTTGTTCTGACATGCCCCTATGTCTGATTATTTCTTTTTCTGCTCAACTCTTATAAAGAACGACCTCTATTTTATTCAAGTTCAGAATGAAATCCCTTTTTTGTTTCCGTGATTGAATTTCTCAGTGAACTCTTGTGCAGTGTATTTGTTTCCTGCAGACTAGGACAATATCATCTGTGTTTCAAAAGCTGAGCCACTGCTGTCAGAACATCAGTATTTTTCCAGAGTCCATCAGCTTTTAGGATACACAGTCTCTCAAACTAAAGAATGTTTTAAGAATCTGTGAGAGGGAAAGAAAAAAAAAAAAAAAAGACTGACTGGAGGTAGTAATTATAATAAAGACCATGTAGTTACACAAATGTAAAAGTCCTGTGAAATCAGCACCAAACTATTTAATTTTTCATCTTTTCCCCTCTCTTTCATCTGTTCTAAAAATTACATATTGAATGCTTTATTTAAATTACTCCTTATAGCATCTAATCTTTACACAATACTTTAAAACCGGTTCTCAGCTCTGGCAAAGACAACAGGACAGTTATTTTAGCTTCATTATACAGCTAAAATAACTGAGGCAGAAGAAATCCCACCAGGCCAGTGACAGATCAACAAGCTAAATCCATATTCCCCACGTCCTATGTCCATGTTTTTTCTGTGGTTACACTCAAAACTTGCTGTCTTCAGGCTGTTGGTTCTCTACAGTTTAAATACTAATTTCCACATCTTTCCTACTAAATGGCCTTTTTGCATAACAAGTAAATGCTGAGCCTGCAGCTTCTCAAATGGTGATTTTATTGGCTTGTTCACTGAAATTCAGCTGTGCAGTAAAACAAGAATCAGTGGCTGCAAAGAAATACAGAGGGCTACAAAATGCAGCAACCAGGAACAGATAAAAGGAAAGGAAGAAATACAGTATCACTTGTCACCCTTCTTAGGTGGAAAATGATAGTGGCACATCAGCATATACTGTAATCCCACCAACAGCCAACTGCACTCAAGAGAAAAATCACAGAATATCTCTGAATGTGAAACTATTACAAAATGTTCTACTTGGAGAGGGCTCCCAATGTCATCTCACAGGTGATTTGAAAGGGGGCAAGACAATAGCAGCCAAGAGGGATGACATTAATGTTTCTCAGGAACATAAAGTGACAGTGTTATTGGTTTTCAGTAAAGTATTCTGTAAACAGAAAAGGTCTTCCAGTTATTATTCTATGAGTGCAAGTATATATCAAAATCACAGCACGTTTCCTTGATGAAGAGTTTTAACAGTGGTCCCTTGTTCTTATCCCTCTCCACCAAACTCAGCCCAGGCAGGGTCTCCAAGGTAGTTTTAAATTTTTTTGGTTTAAACTGCTTGTAAACTATATGAAGTAGTGGCTGATTTGGTTTTCCATCTCAACAAAAGACATTGAAGGAAAGAAGGAAAGTGAAAAAAGACTTCTGTCTTTACTTCTGAAGTATTGTCTTCATAATTAGCCTTCAGAAGTCATTAAGTCATTATTCAAATTCAAACTTTACAATCTATTTCTTTAGCACCTGTTACATTATGAGAAATGGGGAAAATACTGATTTTCCAGAAAGATAAACTAGGAACAGCACTGGGGGGAAAAGAGAATTACCCAATTTGTGCTGAAGGATTCATCTACAAGATCTAATTGGAGGAAAACATCTCCCATTTGCTGCCATTTTACTTAACATGAGACACAAAATTACACAGCCTGACTGAGTTGCAAAGAGGAATCAGATTACCACAACTGGACTGTTCAAATGGAATGAATATTTGCTGTTCAACTCCGTTAAGGAAATTTATCTGCCTTAAAATTGACTGTGTTAACCTTTCATTCTTTACTTTTCCTCTACAAATGGGTAGATTTTCAAATGATAACACATTTACTTCTTCCTTTGCAGTACCAGTTTCAAATTGTTTACTGCTGGAAGGTGGGAGGAAGGCCAGCTCTAATGTCATATCCTCTCTTGTCCTGCAGCTGATGGGGCCCCCTCAGTGCACAGCCATTGCTCCTGCTAAATGGACAGATGAATACAAGGGAAGATGCTTTTTTACAGAAGAAAAGGTACGGTCCTCTGGCATTTTGACACATCATTTTAGCAAGGAATTGACAAAGACGGGGAAAAGCATTGCACTTAAAGGCCTTCATAAACATGACACAAAATTCCAGGTCCAAAGTGCTTTCAGTTGAAAGCACCCCTGCACAATTACCACACAGAAAAGAGCAAGCTCTCCTCACCTCCCGTTATAATTTTGGCGCTTTTTTTCCTTCTTTTCTTGCACCTGGGAAGTATTCAGCCACATTCTCCCCTCCCAGTGACACCTCACCTCCTCGGTGCTGAAGTGCCCACTGGCACAGATGTAGGCCAACACTTCCTACACTTTGTTTTCAAAGTGTTCCTCCAAAAAGGGAGGGTCTTACCTAAATCAAATTACAATCTCTTTTATTCAAATACCACTAACACTTCACACCTACTTTATAAGAATACAGATAGCAACACAGCAAAGGAAGTTCAGCTCTGTATGTGCTGTGACCTGGCGGTGAGTTGAGGACCCAGAAAGTGGATTGTCCCCTCCCAGCACAGCCTCATCTCAAGCTCTTCTCAGGCTTTTGATGGACAACACTTTTAGAATAAAATCAGTGTTCATGTCCCAGTTGTAGCATGTTTATGTTTAAATCCATGACAGGAAGGTACAAATGCAAAACCCCGGGTGAGCGTGTCCACCTACAAAAGCTGAACCTGGGTCTGGGATTAAGAAAATTCACATGAAGAAATCAGTAAGATCGTGGTGAGCAAAGTATCTCATTTAAACTACAGCATTTTAAACTTTTTCTAGGCAACAGGAATGATCTGACAACTCATAAACTGGATCTTGAAACAACAACCGTATTTCTGTACATCTTTGGTTTTTTGCTGTGATGCAAGAATTTTCCAAAATTATTGCCAGAAGGCCACTCTAACAAAACAAACAAACAAACAAAAAATGTGATCAAAAGCTTACTCATGTTCCTGCAAGTTAGTTTTGAAGGACAGATGTTTGTTTTTTTCATGGCCAATATGATACAAAGTGGTCAACCAGGGCCCAGCTTCTGAAGTCACAAGACCAGAGCAACTACATTAAATACACAGCTCTATATATTTTTCTTTTTTTGTTGTTGTTAAGCAGGAGCATCTCATGAGGCAGCCATGGCTTGCAGCAGCTCCCTTCTCTGCAGCACCATTCATGGTTTGGTTTGGTTTTCCTCCTTTCTTGGACAAGCATCTCAAAAACAGTGTTTCAATCTAAAAAGCCTCATCCTGACATGCACTGCTATTCAGTCCAGAGGGAATAAACCCAGAATCTGGGAAAATTAGTGCAGAGGAAAAGATTTCAGACTCCATTAACCATAGCTCTGCGTAGCTGCTGTAGTCTGTACTTCACCAACTTTTTTTGATAACTCTTCCCTCTTATTCTGCATAGTCTCTTGGGATAAACAAAGCCAGAAAACCTACATTTGACTGAAAGAATCACTGACATGAAAGGTGGACTGGGATAGGATATATAAAGATTTTGCTATTTTTACATGTGCAGTGATATTTAGAAAGGTTGGAAATTATGTTTAGATTTTTATTTATTTATGGTCAAATGGCTTGCCAGATGATTTTTCTGCCAGTGGCTGTCTGCAACTTGGTGGCAGTGAATATGCAAAAAACGTGTGAGGTTCTGGGATTTCATTCATAAAACACTGCAAAGTCAATTCAGCTGAGATGGACAAGTAGCCTTTTCATGTGTGTGTGATTTTCAGAGCACAACATACCTGAGAACACACCTCTCTCCAGGGCAAAGCCTCACTGAAGGTTATTTTTGAGTATTACAACAACCACGCTGTGTTAATTGTAAGGCGTCTTATCCTTTGCCTCTGCAGCACCAGAGGACGGGTTTGACATGCAACTCCCAGCTGCTCCAAGGGAAGCACAGGCCACTCTGCACCCCATCCTGGGCGTTCCATGTCCAAAGGCACCAGAGCATGACGCTCAGGCTGCCAGGAAGCTGCACCCTGACAGCCCTTGGCCATTTACCAGAGGTTAAAATGGTTGAGCTGTTCTGCACTCCAAGCTGCAGCCTCAAGAGTTTTGGTTGGACCTCAGGGAACTGCAGCTGGCAGGTTACTCAGGGTGGAAGCTCACAGATGACTTGGAACCACCAGCCAAAAAAACCCATTAGTGTCCTAATTCAATTATTTCACAGAACTTCATACCAAAGTCCAGGGGGTTTGTGTCTCACAGACCAATCTTGTCAGTGATTCTACTCTGAAACTTATGTTTAAAACACCACCAGAATTTGGCTGCTGAGATCAGCATCTATATTGACAACACATTCATCCCTCCAAGACCCAGTGTCGCTTTGCAGTCAGAGTTTCTTTTCACGCAAGGTGTTCTGACAAGCATTCCACTGATGACTGAAACTTTATATTTACTATTTTGTTCATGTGCCCACGAGGAACGGTACAAACATTATTACAATCTGAAGAAAATACACAATGATTAATTGAGAAGATTAACCTCCAGAACACTTGGACAGCTGTTTCAACATACTGTCTTTGAGGCCAATATGCTGAAACAGCTGCTCTTATACATAAAGTAAAATTGCCCGCTTTGTTTTGCAATGTGAACACTCTGGGCCTGTTTCATATCTTAGTGACATTAATGTACACCTGGAGCATTGCCAAGGGTTTGTATAGCTTGCATACATTTTTTTTCCCCCACCCTATTAGCAACTTCACCAACGTCAACTCATTTGTTGTCAACAATATGTTCAGAACCAAAGTCAAGTGGCTTTGTGGCGTCTTTACGCAGCATCCTCACACTCAGGCCGCACGCTGCTCTCTGTAGCAAGATCCTCACAGAATGGATGAATGAATTTGATTATTTTTGTATGTGCTTTTACAATAGCACAAGTGTTCCTTAAATGAAAAGCATGTCCTCGTTCATGGGCGCTTTCTCTCCCTGTTTCCAAGGCAACTCCATACACAGACACATGCAAACACACACACGTGCATGCTATTAATATTCCTTTAGGATGTGAGAAACGTCTTCATTTATCAATGAAACACTCCACAGCTTCTGTAGGAGTGAAAGCCTGAGACAAACTTCTCACAGAGAAATTCACAGCAGGAAAACACTCATTAAATTATTCCCTTATATTGTATACTTTGATCACACATATCAGAAACTTTTTGCATCGGGATCTCTGTCTCCTCCAGCCACACAAACAAAGAACCCTAAATCCACTTTGCAATGTCCTTGTGCTTTCCTTCTGCTGTGCACTGCTCTCAGTCAAGTTTCCAAAGAGAAGGAGATGACCTGGGAGCTTGGTTTGCACATGCATGCCTCTGTATTCCCTCCCAAGACTAAGAAACTGATAGAAATGATGGCACTTTGTGTTCAGGAAAGGTCCTACAGCCTTGGCCAGCCTTGCAAGAGCTGATCTGCAGAAATTGCGTGACTGAACCTGATACTTGGCACTGGACCACAGCTGAATCCATTCTGTGCTTCTAAACGAAACTCATTTCAGAACAAGTAGGGTCTAGGCACAGAAATGATTTGTCATGCTCAGCACTCCGTGCTAAATCACATTTATACCCTCTGATTCTCAATTGTAATCCTCTTTGGAATTCGCTTAATTGTTGGGCTTTTAAGAGCCGGGGGGTCAGGTACAGACACTGAGTGATGAGTGAAAACTGCAGAGTGCGTGTCTGACTAATCCTGCTGTTTATCTGAGAAAGTGAGATGTGACAAAGAAGGGAGGCAGCTGGAAATTGCAAGAGATGTTTTGAAAGAAAGCACTTTGAACCATTGTCGGTTTATTGTTGTTTCCATCTATCTGATTTTTCCCTTTGCATACAAAAGGCCTGCTGATTGTCTACTTATTGCCAGGGAGGTTGGACTTGTCATTCCCACACTGCTTCGTAGGTTTTCAGAGCACATCACACTTTGGACCAGAGCTGGCTCTTGCCCATCTAAATATCCTGTTCATGGCAACAGAATCTGGTCTATCCTTAGGGGTCAAGTGTCATTTCCAAAATAAAACGTACTTGACAAGTACATGTAAGGGATACTTGCACCAAAACTAAGTTACATGGCAATGCAAACTCAAGGCAAGGCAAACTCAGGCAAAGGGTCTTACTCAGATCTCACTTTCACCAGGTATGGATTAGAAAGGACATAAATGTGATTTACCTCCAAGCTTAACAGTAGGCAATTGTGCTGAAGTGGGATGCTGCTTATACTGAATTCAGTTCAGTTTAGGGGTTGATTTAGAAGCAGCTGTCTGTGATTTATTGTATAGTGAATACAATAGAATCCCATTAACATCAGCAGAACACCTCTGCATTTCACAGCAGTAACACCCAGGAGTGTGGACCTCTTTTCCATATGTAAATACATGATCTTCCTTCTTTATATAAGCATTTGGAGCTGCAGTTTGCACAGGTCTACTCTGAAAAAAAGAATTGATCTTACCTGGCAGGTGTGAAGTTGCATTATGTCATCTCTTGTTTATAAACAGATTTTTAAAAAGAGGAAATTCTTCAATAAATGCTATGGGAAATCCCTCCACTATCCTGTACTGAGAAAAGAGTTTATGGTTCCAATTCCCTTAATCCATGCACTCCCTAACTTTTCAACACTGGTACTATTAACTTGCACACCATGTAGCCTTAATGACTTTAGGTTACATTTATACTACATGCTTCTATTTATAAATGGTTTATAAGGGAGATTAATCAATATTTAATAGACATTTTAGGTGTGCAACAGACACGAGCAGCATGTGTTTGATACAGTTATAGGAACATCAATAGCAGGGTCATAAACACCTATAAGCTCTGACTTCCAAATAACCCATTGGGTAAATAGGATTCTGTAACAATTTTAATATCAAGTTATCCGATTAGTAACAGTTTTATTAATAACTAAGTCTTTGTAAAGTATTTGAAATGTAATCCAGCTGTACAAGGAAGCAATTCTGTGACCTATCCCATCGACAAGTATTAGGGAGAAATCTGCAGGCTAGGTTTCTAAATGCCACTCTCCTCCTGTAAGCTTGAACTAATGCTGTAACATTTCCAATGCAAACACCATTACAGTGTTATTTTGGGATTTGGGCACTTTATCATACACCCTTAGGGTTAAATTCTGCTCTAAGACACATAAATTCAAGTCTCACAGGAGCCACTAGAGCTGCTTGCTGTGCATATCTGTGCGTGTAGGAGGGCACAACTTAGCCTTTTTATTTACAGAACCATTAATTAAATTACTGCAATTAAATATCAAATCAAAATGCATTAAGATAACATTAAGCACACAGGAAGTCAGAATCAGAGCTTGTATTAGGGTTAATGGAAGCTATACGTGGTTAGTTTTTAATGCACCTGTCTATAAGCTGCATCCCAAAGGATGTAGCTGACATACACAAACCCAACACTTTATGCAAATATTCTTTTACAATGTCCTAGTTTTTGCACCATTTCCAATTGTTTGTGTGGGCTTCCTGCTATCTGTCTCCCAAGTTACCTGAAGTGAGATGGAAGAGCTTTATAAATGACAGTTTCTGATCACTTCAGAGCACTTGTGAGCACCACAAAAGTACCAACTTGCAATTAGTCCACAGGGCACAAGCTTCAATAACACATCCATTTGAGATTATGATTTTTCTGCTTTATTTTCAGTTTAGCTCTTTCCTAATTGATGGCATTAGAGATTTCTGGGAAAAAAAACAAAACAAAAAAAAAAAAAAAAAAAAAAAAACACACTTGTTTTCTTCCCTGTCAAACCCACAAAAGTGACCTTCAGTAGCACAGACCTGCAGGACCCTCAGCTGGCCAACACCTGTGGCCAGGGAACTTCCTAGGACTGCTCTGAGGTCCTTCTTCAAGCACCAGCTTCACCCAGCAAATCCCACAAACCACATCCCCCAGACAGCTGGTGGCTGAGCAGGAGCTGAGATCACTCACTGCAGTTTTGCATCATTTGGGAAACAAAGGGAATTCCCACCAAAGTCTTGATTTTTTTGCCATAGAAATAAAGGGGAAGGGCTAAGGTTTGTTCCCTGCACCACCAGGAATCTGAAACAGCTCACAGACACAAACTCTCCTTAGGGAGCCTTTCAAACTTGTTAGTGGAAAATCATCACTGGAATAGAAAACACTGTTACTGCATCAGACTCCTTGTAGCATCTTGCTGTATTCTGGATCTAATGGTTTTCTGGAGAATTTTAGAACAGAATTTAAAAAAATATATATATATATATTTGCTTATGCACTGATCAAATTAGCACAGAACTCTGTGTGCCTATATTTTCAACTGGAGAAAAAACATTGAGAAGATTCAATATTTATGTAATGTTTTATGGAAGTTCAATAGAAAAATCCAATATAATTTCCCAATTAAAATCACCTGCTAGTTGACTTACATCCATTACTATTATCTCAAGCCACTGTATACTGAACCCTATTCACACAATAGTGCCATGTGAACATGCATAGGTTAAAAATTAGTAATTACTGTCTAGACAATTCACTGTTAGCTATAGTTGAGTGAATATAATGAATAATTTATTTGATTAATTTTGCATTCCTTTTCCTCTTTGTGAATTGATCATGACCATGGAAAACCTGAAAATGTGCTCATTTATCAGAATTATTTTCTGTGAATAATTCCTAGCCCGAACATTTTTCCACCAAACAAACCATTCTTACTTGTGGACTGAAATTCATAGTACAGGATATTAGCTGTGGAGGTCACTGGGATTGCTGTTCCTCTTTTCTTGAGCAGATCATCATGGAACCAGCAAAAATGCTAAAGTGCTCTTACCAGAAACAAACAAACAAACAAACAAACAAAACACCACAACCAAAAACCTGAACAATTTGATGTTCATTTTGTTATATAAGCTACATGAGTAACCAGACTTTAACAGGCAGGTACATCTAAAAATCCCAGGAAGTCACTCTCTGGAGCTCCTGGTGTCTTGGTAACTTCCAGAAATCCAGCCACGAGGCTCAAATTCTACAAATGACTCCCAGTACTTCACCATTGTGGGGCTATCACACATCAGAGGGCTGGAGTTTTGCTTTTAATGTAAATTGCTGGTCCCTGGAAACCAGATAATATTACATTGTAAACATTTCTTCTGATCTCTGGCAGCGTTAGATTTGAGCTGGCAAATCTGGAGGCAAAAAACTAGACCACCATTACAGCTCCCTACTCTGACACAGAGTTTAATAGCACGGTTTTCCCTTTGAAATTTGCTCTTCACTGGGTGAGCTTCAAAATGGAGCCTGAAACAATGAGGGGTTTTTAACTCTGCAGCAGATCAAATACATTGTGATATCCATACCCTGTCAGGAAGAAATGACACACTAATGAGAGACAGAGATCAAATGCTCTGTTTGTCACTTAAATCTCCAGCAATATGAAGTCCATCAAGGCTGTTAACCCATGCTTGGCACACTGGGGTGCTGCAGTGTCCAAATGGCTCTGTATTTTCTTACTATCAAACTAAATTCTTGTGGCTCCTCCTCTTCCACAGGGCCAAGCCAACAGCACAGGAATTCGCTTGCTCTTGACCACAAGAAGACCACAGGAGGAGAAAGGACATGTGCAGGAATGGGGATGAATGAAGTGTGATTTTGGGATTATATTTCTCTGCCTTTTTTCCTCTCACTCTTTACGACAACCCCACGGGGACACCGCACAAGCAGCAGTTGCAAACACTGGCTGTAATGGGTGTACAAGTCAGGGCAAGAGGCTTTCCCTGCAGGGATCAAGAAGAGCAGGTTTAGGCTCTGTCCCAAGCACCAGCCCAGCACTGGTCTCATGGCACTGAGCTTTTGGACAGTGGTATTCCCAGAAGCTGTGGAAAGCACGCTGGAATGATGAGAGCCATTGCCATTTCAATGCACATACCAAGCCAGAATTTTAAAGGTCCCAAAGGTTATTCACAACTCAGTTAGTGTCTCCCTGTTCTTGTTGACACATTTGAGCATGACGCCAACATTTCACCCCTTGAAATTCACTGGACCCATTTCTTCCCCAGCCACAGCAGGGAATGCATTTATTCCCTCTGAAAAAACAGGAATTTGCAATTCCTGCTCCTCCCTGCCCTCACCAGTGCTGATGTCTCCCTCCTGCCACTCCCACGAGGGAGTGCTCTCTTCTGCCTCGGACTGACCGTGAAGGATCTCCCAAAAAAGTGCCAACGAGCACAAAATGCAGCTTGGCCTTTCAGCTCCACAGGAGGCAGACCTAGAAAGCTGCTAATTCACAAACTTCAGAGCTGAGCACCCGCAGAATATTACAGGGCTGTCCCAAAGCACCACGTTAGAATATCTTGATTATATTAATAAAGCTGCAGCTTAGCTTTTCAGTAAAGCTGGGGCACCTTTGGAAGAAATTTCTTCCTACACAATAGCTGCTTATATGCTACATTACAACTTCTGAGCTCTCTGATTGCTGCACTGCTCCATCTTTATGATGCCATTTCAATTTAATTAAAAAAATAGAAATTACTTGTAAAATAATTCCTAAGCCTAACTGATATTGGGGCCATGTAAATCAGAAATAACTACATTAAGGTCAGTGACACCTTTGAACATGAGTTGTGTAAAGCACAAACGACTGTTTAAAAAGCAAAGCTTTTACTGCAGCATGTACATAAGAAATATAGTATATATATATATATATATATATATACACAACACAAAATTAATTAATGCAGAAAGGACTAAGCTTGCTGTACATCTTATAAATACAGGCTGACTACTAAATACTCCTAATAAGACTTTGCCTTCAGCTAGCAGAACAGCTCAAAAACAAACATAATTTTGTTCATGTGAGCCCATTATATTCATGTGCTGATTTAATTAACAGCAATTTCAGTATCTCGGAGATTTCTTCTCTGTTTTACAAATGATGCCCTTTTGATGAGGGCTTTGGTTCAAATTACTGGCCAATCAGCTGTAGACCAAGACTAGAATGCTAAGTTAATTGGCAATAAAACCAGAATGAGCACGCTGGTAAAAATTACAGATGAGCCAAATTATTGGGTAATTGTTAAGGAACAAGACGAGTCTCATTTCAGGTAGACAAAGTAGAAGGTTTGTATCTCCCTCCAGCCCACTGTTGCCTTGGTCTGGGTCCTGCCACCAGGCTGTACTGCTCACAAAATCACTTCAGGTAGGCTCAGCTTATCCCTCTGGCAACCCCCCTGTCAGGAGGTTCCCTGTGCTGTTACTCCCGGCCTGCAGGAGGTCCCACCACTCCTGATTGTCTGTCAAGGGATCCCTCCATCAGCTTGCACTGAACTCCCACCAGGAAATTTTCCAAAAGAAGCAGCAAACCTAACAGAGCAGAGGCCTCCCAACAGCCCTCCAGAGGCTGCCCAGCCGTACAGCTCAGGGCAAGAGCACCTCTGAGCATTTCCCTCTGCACATTTATTATTGGAACCACTTGCTTCTAACAAGAATTTAGTGCCTGTGCATCCTTGGAGAGGGCTTTCTAAGAATAGTGATTCTCCACGTGGATCAAAGAGACCTGAGCTCACCCTGGCTGCGGGAATACCTGGATGTCCCCCTACCCTTGATATACGGTCAGCATGTTACCTCTTCCAAATACAGCTTTATTTAGAAACACCTGACCAGAGATGCTCCAGGAATTCACCAATCAATTCTGAATTATAGCTGCTTTCCAAAAACGGGGCTGTGAGGTGCAGAATTCAGGCATCATCAGCCTGATCTTCAGAGAGAACTATCTCCAGAGCACTGCACTTTTGATAAGGCAGGGCAGGAAGAACATGGAAGTGGCACTGCACAGAGCCTCGTGTCAAAGGGATTAATCACTGAGCAACCACAGTATGGAGCAGGAGGAGGGGACCACGGATCCTGCCAGGAATGGCCACATGGCACAGGGAGGGGACATGCACTGCTAGAGAGCAGGAGGGGGCAGAGAAGTCCCCTTTATCTCTCCCCAGCAGTTGCTTGCCTGGATGATCATAAATTAGTTCCAAAACTGCATTTTGCAGCGATGACAAAGAATAAAACCAATGCCACACTTGAGACACTCCGGGGCACGTTATCTAAAGGCAGATGCTGTGTGGGATCAGTGCAGGCATTCCCACAACACAGGAAATCCTGCCTCCTTCCTGGTGCTGGGGAATTTTCTCAAGGAGAAATTCGGGATATACAAAGCCAGCCTGTTATGCTGGAAGAGCCTTCATTCCATGGGGTAATCTCTTGCATTCGTCCAAACTGCAACCAAGCAGCAATATGTGGTCAAATCACTGCAATTTGGTAAGTTCTGGAGTGACTTCCAAGAAGAGGATTAGTGGAAAATGCTGCCTTTAGGACTTGATCCTGAGTAGCTTGCAACAGGATCTCTGAAGCACTTGGCACCAGCACTCCTGCATATTCATTAATATTTTGGACCCTGGTTGTAACGAGTATCAGCAAGTGTATCTAATTTCATGAAAGAAAATTATTGGTTCACAGTGGAATAACATGGTGCTTTACTCAAGCAGGCATAAAACATGAGTATGAAAACCCTCATATAATCTCCAGCTATTGTCATTCAATGTTTATCATCCAACACAGTTGAATACAATTCTTATCTTTGATGGATGTGGCACACAATAGCTGTTTTCTTGAGTGCATCATAAATATTAATAGTATTCACAGAGCTCCTTAAAATTTGTCATGTCACATTGCTTCATGGAAACATTCAAAATGCCATTATTTTTGTCCCACCAATAGCAAATTTTCCTTTAGTTTCTTTCTTTCTTTTTCACTCTCAAAATTAAATGGTAGAGGATGTTTAACTGAGCAGTGGAAAAAAGGGATAATGGTTCACATTGAGCCATTCCAGAACCTACTTCACATGCCCAGAATTAGACTGAAAGGGAAAAAATGTGATATCCTTTGGAAAACACAGTCCGGTTAAAAATGAAACACTTCATGAAATTGTCTGGAATTTCATTTTTGGAAGAACACTGAGAAAGAATGCTGACATTATCAAAATGATCCTACTCTGCCATATTCAGAATGGGACACTTAAAAAAAAACAGGCTGGGAGACCTGGAAGTGTTCACCTGGAGAAGAGAAGGCTCTGGGGAGACCTGAGAGCCCCTTCCACTGCCTGGAGGGGCTCCAAGAGAGCTGGAGAGGGACTTTGGTCAAGGGCCTGGAGTGACAGGACAAGGGGGAATGGCTTCAAACTGCCAGAGGGCAGGATTAGAAATTAGGAGGAAATTTTTCCCTGTGAGGGTGGTGAGGGCCTGGCACAGGTTGCCTGGAGAAACTGTGGCAATCCCATCCCTGGAAGTGTCCAAGACCAGGTTGGACAGGGCTTGGAGCAACCTGAGATAGTGGGAGGTGTCCCTGCCCATGGCAGGGGTAGAACTGGATGGTTTCTAAGATCCCTTCCAACCCAAACCATTATAGGATTCTATTATTTAATCAAGCTTAATCAAACACCTCAATTCTACGAGGAAACGTTTTTCTGCTGTTAAACTCTTTTGATCACTCCAAAGTCCCTTTTCAGAATGTCTGTTCACAGTGTGTCGAAATCCCTGGGCTTTGTTCAGTCAGACATGCAGCCATTCCTCATGACATGAGCTCCCCACACATTTCTCTTCCAGCATGTTTCAGAATCAGGAATCTTCCCCTGGATCAAACTTGATAAAATCCTCAGTGCTTTGTGTTGTGGCTGATGCGTTTCAAGAAATCCCCTAAAATTTCATCTTTCTCCATAAAATTCACCCTGTGGTTGTCAGAACAGCCTTACAAAACAAGACCGTTTAATTCTCTATGACAATTAATTTGAAGATGGTAATAATTGCACAAGATAATATCGCTGCTAGAAAGACATAAAACATTCACTATGGGCATGGGAAATATAGTAATACAACAGAAGAATCTCTCTTTTCTTATTCTGTACTCTCTCCACAGCATTTAATTTGCTCTGAGTTTAAAATCAATCCTTCCAGTGTGGGGTTTTAGGAAAGCTCAAGGCTTCCATCCTGCTGCCATTAATCAGTGTTAAAATTCACACTGAAATGTGTGATTTGGGAGCCATAAATTCTGGTTTTATTTTAAAACAATGTGGATAATCCCTGCTATTTCTGGGATGAAGATCTACACCAGATTGAATTTATATTTAAATATTTTCTCTCTGTGAAATGGTGAATGACAAAATCACGTTCTGGACAGGTCCCTTTGCATGTAAAGCAGAACAGAGAGGCACTCTGTAACTTAAGGGAAACTGGAAGGCCAAAGGTCAAAGTGATTTCAAGTAAGAAATATGCATTAGGTGGATAAATGGATAAATATGTAGGGGACAATTTTGCATATAAATGCATTTAACCAACTTCTAAACAATATGTAAATCATCTGGGTTTGCCAGAAATGACTGATCCTATTCTTGACATTCTTGACACTTCGGGATTAGGTGTTTTTATTGTTTGGGTTTTTTTAACTGACTCAAGAGTGAGCGAAGAAAAAAGGCTGCTACGGCTTGATATTTTCTATTTTACTTTAAGGTGAAGATAAGCTGCTTTCTAAGTCTGGGTCAGCTTCCACTTTGGAGTGAACATGCTCCTTTAATTGCTGTCTGAATACAAGCTGCATTTGCATTAGCAAAACACGATTTCTCTAAAAAAAAAATAAATTCTTTAAAGGTTTGGGTTTTTTTCTGCTTTTGAACTCTCCCTTTCTGATACTTGAAATCACCAGTGTTCTATATAGGAACACGGACACTCGAATTGCCAGTACTTCAGATATCTTTTAACTTGTGCTGAACTAAAATGAACGCACAGAAGAAATCTTTTCCTCAAAGACGGACACGAGGATCATCACAAAGCAAAGCCACGGCAAAATCCGAATAATGGGACGGGATGGAATCTCAGCAGACTCACAGACCAGAGGTACAAACCAAGAAAAGAAGTCCAAGGAAAGAGGATTTCTAAACTTCAGACTGACTGTTTGACCAGAAGGTCACACAGGTGTCGCTCAGCCCATGGCTGGACGTGGCTGCACCTGGATCTGCCTGCAGATTGTGCCATGACACGTGGCAACATCCCCAGCACAGTCCAGGCACCTGAGTCCTGGCTCTTCTGTTCAGAGAGGACCAAACCAAATATTTTAGGAAGGTTTGGTGTTTTGTTGTTTTGTTCTTTTTTTTTTTATGTAGTCAATCATTTTTGGAAAATCTTCCCACAAGTTTTTGATGTTTTTAATTTAACTTTTTGGCTTGGAAGCACGCAGCCCACACTGGGAATGATCTACCAGGACATGCCATGGGCTCCCCATAAATAAGACACTGTGCCATCTCCTCTGCAAATGGGGATTTGGTGACATTAATCCTGGACTGCATTTACCCTCCTATTCCTCACTGGATACTTAGCAGCCAAAGCTAGCAGTACACTAAAAAAAAAAAGGAAAGAAAACAACAAAAAATCTCACCCTATATTCCTGCTCTTTCTAAAACAAATCAGTAAAATGCTGCACTCAGAAATCCCCTTTCAGCCTGAGTTATAGAAATAGGCACCTTTAAGGACAATTCTTCCATGTGTTCTTGTCCACACGTTTGCCAGCAGCAACCAGAGATTATTCAGCCTCCCATTTAAAAGAAACCTCATCAGAGTATATACAGCCATCTGTGTAAGTGATTCACAACATTAGTAAACCATTAGTCAACCAATAGCTTACATTTTTTTGGGTGAAGAAACAAGATTTCTGAGGACATAGATTAAATACTTGTAGGCTACACAGAAATGTTTCAGGCTGAGGGGCCCGGAGCCCTGGTGAAATATTGATTGTTGCATTTGAAAAACACTTTAGAATAATGACAGTCTGGGAATTACAATTCCATTACTACACAAGAAAGGATTTGCAGCACGTATATCTAAAAGACCAGTGCTGCCAGTCACAGACCAAGCCATCATTTTCCCAGATAAGAAGAGAATGCCAGATATTCGTCTATTATTAAACCTATTGTTCCACAGGCCGTCAGCCTCAGCTGGAGCCTTCTTATAAAAACCAGTTAAAATCCATCTCTTCAATGTCTTGTTCTTTACTTTGACTAAGTTCCTGGTTGCCTAGAAACTCTCTAAAAGACCTGGATTTTTCCTTTTTCTTTTTTTTTTTTCTTTTTATGTTTCCCCAACTGTTAGTAAGATAACAGATTAATCAAATCACATTTATTCGTGACAGAAACCTGGATGACAGGCTCAAAGAGTTTGTTTCTTGCACCCCAGGAGTGTCAGGCTCCACTGCTGACCCTGCTAGCAGAAACTTTCCATAACTATGGAAATTGCAGATTATGTCTGCTTAGATCAAGACAGATAACTGAGAATTGTATCACCACTGGATAGAATAGATTTATCTGTGCTATCAGCTTCTGTGATTTGCAGGACATACACTTCTACTTTTCAAGACTATTATACTGCAAAATTATTATATTAAGACAAATGAAGTTGTCTAGTTCAGATCCAACTTTACAATGTTCTGATGGACCTGATGGATGCCTAAAAAACCCCTTCTGATGCATTAGACAACAACCAGATTCACAACTCTCATCTTATTCCAATGCTACAAACCTTATTTTAAAATAATCACCTGCAGTGTTTGTATTTGGTAACTGTGTCAGCAGAAGGCAGATTCTTTTCCTGATATTCAGTAGCTCAACAAATAATGGAACCAAAAAGAGCTTCAGGTGTGCTTTGCTCACCTTGATCTGTTATTCTACTCCATTTGATGAAAATGGATCACCTTTCTACTTCGGGGGACATTAATTCCACGTGTTAGTCTGTGCACCAGCTGTTGGAACAATCAATTATCAGAGACATTTATCGCCAACAAGAAAACAAGATAAGCCTCCCAGGAGCAAAGCAGCTGACACCTCCTCCTGAGGGTACGTCACGGAATGTTAAACCGAACAGCCAGGTCTGGGTCCCCAAAGGTGCTCAGGGGCACGTTTGTACCTCACAGGAGGAAGGTGCAGTAAATGCTCAGGGCAGAAATCTGCATGGATCTCCAAACTGCTCAGCAGCTGATCAGACTCTTTCGTTTTCGAGCGCTAAAATTTCTCAACGATTCCTTATCTTTAAAGGTTAGGACAAAAACTTGGATATAACAAACTATTCCTTCCAGCCTCCTCCAAAGAAACCTCCAGGAGTCAAATATTCCAACTTCTAAATAGGCTTCAAACTAAGGGAGTAATCCTCACATCCATGCATTTTCACCTGAATTAAATCGGCTTAAACAGCTATGCACAGCTTAGGTGATAAAACAGCATTTACATTCTTCAAAGCCACTCATCCCTGCTGTCATTATTTCTTGGTGCTGTAAATCCTACCTGTTTTCTAACCAAAGTAGTTTTTAGGGATAATAAGCATTGTACGATTTTTTAAGTGTTTTAAAATGCACCTTTAGGAGTATGAAAAGTGACTTACAAATCATTCAGAAACAGGTAAAACCAACTAAGACTGACTTAATTTCCATTTGATTTTCCATTTTCATCAAGCTTGGTTTATTCAGGTCTGATTAATTAATTTCCGTAAAGTGTTCTGAAAATATAAAAGATTACATAAATACTAAATAATAATAGAGTTCTTAAGGAAAAACTCATTTGTTAATTTGCATGGAGTTTTAGCAATTAGCATTTATTTGTTTCCCCTATGTAAGCAGGCCCATCCAGGCCCTTTTAGCTATCAGAAAATGCTCTAGCAGTTACAGGACGATGCATCTTCTCATATTCTGTGTGTCCCAGTTCACAGAAAATGAATTTAGAATGACTTGCAAAGTTGTACTTACAGAGGAATACACACACATAGATGGTTTTCATATATTTTCAAAACCGCTGACCCCCCTAACACAGCCCCAGCTGCACAGCTTTTGGGATTAAAACAGCAGCACTCCGAAGGATTTCAGAGGTTTTTATGTTTTGAGCTTTGTGCTTTCTCAGCCTGTTGTCCAAAGAACTTAAAATTTCACTGACCACTTCTAAAGCAATCTGAAAAAAAAGAATCATACATCTCCCTATGTACTTATACCTGGGTGTTTTATGACACCTTGTCTCGATACATACATATATACATATATATATATATATTTATACCTGTACAGTTATAGCAGAGGACAATTACGCACATATGCATCTTTCATGCTCAGAAGGGGTGAATTTCCCAGTCTAGGCTTATCTACAGGAAAAAAAAAAAAAAAAAAACAACAAACCACAAAACCCTTGCAGGCTATTCTAGGAGATCAGCTATAAAACAAGGGCCAGGTAGGACAGGTACATAAGGCACAGAATCTCATCTGATCGTCTCAGCATAAGCCGCACTGAACACCAGACAAAACAAACAATCTGTTTCCAAAATGGTGTAAAACGCACACAGCAACACCATCTGGGATCAGATCACACCTGAGGCTGGAAAGGCTGGAAACGGTGCCAGTGAGACAAGAGGCGCTTCGCGCTCGGAATTGATTCTGGGCTGGTGCTCTGCTCACCTGCGAGGAGGCAGCAAAGCCACACTTGGACTGAACAAAAACTGGAGCTTTTTGTAGGGGGCATGGCCTGAAAGACACAGTCTCTCCTCATATGTCCTTTCCCCTCTCAAAACATTCACCAAGCAAACCCAACGGCTTTGGCCGTAGGCAGGCAGGGTCACTTCCTTCTCCACACTCTTCCCAGCAGCTGGGAATGAGGGAATGGCAGCACAGCTTAATGAGAGCATTCCCCACTATCTTCCCCTATAATAGGTGCTATAGGACTGAAGTGTCTCAGCTGGTATCTGATTTAGAGCAGGACCATCAGCACAACTCCACACAGCCAGCCCGCCCTTCCCACACCAGTAGGGGTAGCCCAGCTGGCATCCAAACCAGCTCCCGAGGCGTTCAGGCTGAATGCAATTGTGATTCTATCTTGATATTTTTCCTCTGCCAGGTCCCCCAGGGGAATGGTCTGCATTCCCACGGCATCCTCTCTGTGCACCTTCCCACTTGCAGAGTCTATATTGCTCATCCAGGAGTAGAGATAAGACTTTCAGAAAGCAAATCCTCAATTACTGGAGTGTGCTGTTTCCATCTGGGTGTAGTTTCCTAGGAAATCCCAACTGTCTGGCCCTGTGCAGTTGCTGAAACTGGATGTTTCAATTAGAGGGAGCTCGAGGATTTGGGGAGAACTGTGAGACGATGCAGAAAGCAGGTTCTCTTTCAATGTGAAGTGTTGTTTTATTTTCTCTCATTAGTGTGAATGTTTTATTTATTTACATATTCTGAATGCACTGAATTTGGCCGTAAAGATTTATTACATTTGGCCAGTGAGGTTTATTATATAGAGGATCATTCAAATTAAAATGGGTAGTTTGGGAGGAATTCCCAATATTCCAAGATTTTATTCTAGTCCTTCTCCAAAAAAAAAAAAAAAAAAAGCAAAATGCTGCAAGAAACCCACAACATTTTACAATTATCAAGAACAGTTGAGTTTGCTACACTGAGTATTTCCACTTTTCTCACGTGCTAACAAGATTCCAGTTACTTCCTAGTGTCCCTACCAAGGTTTAAAAATCTCTGTTCCTTTTCAGTCACAGCTTACAGGCATTGCAGTTTACCATCATGTTCTTTGACCAAGTTATGTGGGATAACCCCATCTCAGATTAAGAGCAGGCACAGAGCACTGAAATGTAGCTTTGATGTTAAAAGCTTCTATGAACTCACTAAGGAAAAAAATCAGCCCTTTTCATCAGACTATTATTCAAAGGTTACTATGCAGTCTCCAATATTTTTATCTACTAGGGAAAAAAAAAAAAAAAAAAAAAAAAAAAAAAA
>NW_020955628.1:150621-151683 GCF_003031625.1 Empidonax traillii | reverse complement strand
CTGGCAGAGAGAGCAGCAAAGCTCTGATCCAACATTCACAGTGATCTTCTGGGATGGATTTGCTTTTCTTTTATGTCCATGGTGCTCTGCATGGCACAAACTCCTTGCTATCCACCTGAAACCCCAGTGCTAAGTGCAAGATGTTCCTGCAGCACATTCTCTCATTATTACATCTGATTCACTATTACTGCCTGATAATATTCTATCCACACAATTGGAGTTTTGTTCTAGCTCCTACATGCTTCAAAAAAAAAGAGGGAGTTGAAGAAAATTCTGTATTGACTTTTCTGCACATAATTTCTCCTCTATCACCAGGCTGCCAGGAAGTGCAGCCTTTGGCAGTAGGAACTGAAAATTAAAAACATTTGGAGCCTTGTTTTCTTTACAAGCCTCTTACCTTTCTTCTGGTCATGCCAGTGGTCATGCAGAGGAAAATGCCAATATTTGCTGGTTGCATGGTGTAATAGAAAGAAAATTAGCACAGAGCAACTCAGAAAGGAAGGTTAAATGTTCATGAGAAAGTAAGCAAAAAAATACCAGAGTGTTTCTGAGTTAACTGGTGTAACATCCTGACTCTCTGGCTGCTTCTCTAGCTTTACACCCAAATACCCCCACTGACATCCCTGTTCACGTGTAAAGCTCTAGTACTAAAAAATCCACCAGGCCCAAACATGGGTCGAAGGTCCCTCCTAGGAAAGGTGCCTTTGATTTTATCAGGATATATTTGCATTTTTTAAATAAATCACCAGCCTCAAGCTTTCTGCACACGCACACCTTAAACCTGCCTGGGAAACATGTTCAACAGCTACATCTCCAGAAAGTATTTGATCCTTTCTGTGTAACTCAAAACAGACCTTTTATTAAATTGACACTTTGCAGCTCACCAGGCCATTTGGCTCTTCTGGGGAAAAGCACAGCAGAAAACAGTCCAGTTGTTTGGTTTAGCAATGAAGTTTCCCACACATGCATGCTAATTTATTTCATTGAAAATGTCCCAACTAATTACAACATTTACCCTCAGAGCACAGGCATGGCAGTCGCATTAATACACCAGAAGACAAC
>NW_020955628.1:130390-149349 GCF_003031625.1 Empidonax traillii | reverse complement strand
CACAATGAACTTACAGAATAAGCCACAAACCCTGGGAAAAACGTTGCACAGATGTTGCTAAATTATTTAATATACCATTATTATAATTTTGATGCTGCACAACAAGAACGCTCGGCCATTCTTCATATTGTACCAGAAATGAGCTCTTGTGAGGGAGAAAAAGTCTTTCCAACCCAAACTTGTCCTTATCTCAGTGGAAAAAACGCATTTGCAGAAATTATCCATGACAATAAATGAGGCATAGACTGTCCTTATTTTCAATTCACGACAACATTCTACTCGTCAGTGGTGCAGACTTGTAATTATATGGCAATCATTATATATTTCTCATCTGGAAATATAAGTTTAAAAGTAAAGAAATTGCTGTAAATGCATGGCATTGAGAAATGAATTTTAAAAATACTTCTGCTTCCTTTCTTAACAACAACACTTAGCACTCTCCTCAGGTCCAACACTATGTAAATATTAATAATTAATACTCAGATTAGAAAGACGGATCTTATGTCTGTGTCACAGAGAAGCAAACAGACGCCAAGATTTAACCAACAGCACTTGGCACATCCACAGCAGGGATCTGTTTAGAAGATAGACCTCTGCTCATCTAGCATTTTCCTTCCACAAAACTTTGGGTATCCTACAAATCAGCATGCGAGTTCCAGCCCCAGTTTCCCAGACAGACACCTGCAGTGTGGAGACTGCTGGAGGTTACAGAACATGGGGAGGGGGTGGAAAGGCAGAGAATTTGAGAGCAGACCCAGCTGCTTCATCGGATCATTGCAGAGACAACTGATGTTATCAATAGTGCTGAGGTTTTGGGGTATGTGCTCACAAAACAGGTGAAAATGTGGATTTGCTGTGTGTTAGGCCATTCTGTAACAACTTGAGCATGCTCTTACTGTGAGTAGGAGGAGGTTGTTCCCCACCCAGGGATGTTCCCCATCCCTGTGCCTGCAGCAATCCCTCAGTAATCACCCCCCTCTGCTCCTTCACCCTCTGTCCTGTCCCACATTGAATTCCTATGTTCCCTTTCCCTAAAGCAGTGACTCCAAGAGCTGTGTGTTCACAGGAAGTTTTCTCCTGCTGCTACAGAGACTTTAAACATCCTTTTCCTCTTCCCAACTGCACAGAGGCAGAATCTGGGTTTGCCATATGTTTTTGAAGGCTCATTGTAAAGGAAAAAAAAATCTGAACAGAAATTATTGATTTTCATGTTTCCTTTCTGACAACAAACAATGCAAACATATGTTTCAATGCCTGGAGGATAAATATTTTCCATGCTGATGGAAGATAATATCCACCTCCAGGCAGAACTAAAAGCTATTAAGGCATCTTTTGGGCGGCCAATCAGATAACCAGCAATAAGATTTTAAGATAAATTTTATTGCACAATAATAAGGATGTAATTAAACCATTTCTTTTAAAAAAACATAACCACTGTGGGCACTACGATGGAGTACTCAACTTCATAGTTTTTGGTCTTTCACTTCCAGCAGTTTGTTTTATCTAAATTACGTAAAATTAATTCGCTCACAACACAGATATAAAATTTAGATATGAGCTTTACGCTAACTATGGATCTGGATATTGGGCCTCTCAAGGTACATTTAGATCTGCAATTTAGCTTCAATCTGTTCAAGCCAATAGTTGCCACTCACAGAAACACCCATGAACGGTCTCAAACTCAGAACAAAACCCCCAGTGGGTTTAGATACACCAGTTATTAACCATCCTCTATAACATTGTGTAGGAAACCACTGCCTTTTTCCACTGAAATTGATGGAGGTTCTAAAGCAAAACCAGAGATAAATTAAACCATAATCAAGACCTCAAAGGTTAGCATTTACTTATCTCAGCTCCATTAGCTGATGAATTCACATCCCAACACCTGGATCTAAATTTCTCTCCTGGCTATGCAACATTACACTATTACCCTTTTCAAAAGCAGTTGTTCCACCCTGCCATGGCAAATCTTCAGCTTTTAGTCTGATTTGTAGCTGGTGGTCAGTACGTTGGTGTTTGTAGTCACTGTCAATCTGCAACTGCCTGGTGAAGACAAAATGCTACCAGTGGGAAAATCCACAAGCAGAGAAGACAAGGACTGTAACTCATGCTGTTATCAGCCATTCAATCTCGTTAAACCAAACTTTATCCTATCAAGATTTTTCAACTTTTTCTGGAGACCTATTTCATTTTTCTCTTAAATAAGTTTCTACTCTTGGGAAGAGTCTGATGGAATCTAAGACTACAAATCACTTCTCCTTTCCATGTCTTTCTTTTCTTTTTAGTTAAATATTTCCATTGTCCAGTGAAGTTTTTTCCCAGTTTAGGATTTTGCCAAACCCTAGTTTGGAGGAGCAATAAAAAAAAAAAGTCAAAATTACTTTTATAAAAAAAGATTATTTCCTGCAAGCACAAGGAAAAGACCTTATAATTTTAGGCAGCTGGCATGCTTGCTAATAAGTCCATTTCTATGGAAATGAGTTCATAACTATTAATTTTGCCTGCTCCTGATCTATTCTTGATGAGCCTTTCAAATTTAGAAAAGCGCTTCATGATTCTCTCAATTTGGTAATTACTAACTCCCTTTGATGAATCCAGCCCAGTGTTTCAGACATGAGACATTCATTACACATTTTTCTCTCTGGTGAGAAGAGGGGAAAAAAAAACCCCATGGGTCTTTTTGGATTTATTTCCTCTCACAAACTCCAGTAAGTAGGTCCTCTTCTTCAAATTGTGATTTATAATCCTATTTGCCTACTCTCACAATGCTGCCTCTCTTAGGTGGTAGAAGAACCTCCAAAACCTTGAGATTTCTGCACAGTCTCTTACTGTGTGCCCTCATAACTATCTGATGCATTCAAAGCAGGTCTCCAACAGCCCAGTCAAGCTTTGTGACATCCCCAGTTCTCATTCCATACCCAGTAGTTGGTGGACACGGCTGTGACCCCATCTGGAGGAGAGTTTTAGCACACAATGGTAAATCCATGCCAATTAAAGCCATTTCCAGTTCCAAACAAGCACTACAAAATTACCTGACATCAAAATAATAATGAATTTAATTTTATTTTTGTCTAAACCAAACATCAAATTATTGAATTAAGTACTGGAACAATACTCGGGGATGGATGTTATGACAGCATAACAGTCCAAATGGTCACTATTTGACTTCAACAGGCTATTATTATTAAACAGCCTATTATTCACTATTACAAAATATTTATATTGCTAACCAACTTAACGGGCCTGCCCTATGTATTTGAGAGAGAATGAGAGATGCCACAGTGAAGGATGACAGGGGTTTTTGGCTCACACTGCCAGGTCATCAACAATTTAGGTGATGGAAGTCAGACACTTCTATTAGTGCAGTTGGCTATTACAGGAAATCATGAGTTTCATTCATTAATAAAATAACGTTTTCAAGAAATGGCAATTTGTTTATGAGGCCCAGAGCAGTGTAAACAAAACTGTAAAAGATGGAGTAGACACTGGGTAATTGATAACAATCAAATGCGTGGTATCATGTTGCTTCAGAATCTTTTCAAGGTTAATAATGGCCAATTCTGTCTCTGACAAATTGTAACCAAATTCAATAAGAATTAAACTGTCACCAAATTCAATGAGAATTCAGTGACCTTACATTACCAAGGTACATTAGTTTATCAAATATTTCAGTAAAAAAGGTCTCACTCCTTTGATCTCAAGAGGATTAATTTCATAAGTACGATTTACTGAAGAGCAAACACTTACAAAAGGAGGTTTTTCAACAACTGATTGGAAAATGCTCAAGACCCTAATTTCCTGCTGAAGTCAAATGAAGCAACAGATGGCCAGGACCTCTGGGGGGAAAGATCCAGATTAAAGGTCCTGACCTTTTCCCTCTAAGGAAATTAAGATCCCAGCAGCCTAAGATGAAGGAAATGAAAGCAAATACCTACTAACAGGGCAGCACGCAGCTTCTGAATTATGAAGATTTGCATACTGAGAGCCCTTCTGCCTTGCTGATAGCTGCTTTCCTGCACAGGGCACTGGGTAACAGGAACTGGCAGCAGCTGACACCTTTAAAACCAGGGTACCTTTGAGCCCCCAAAAGATCCTCACAGCTTACTGAGGAGAAGCAGCCACACCTTGTCTTACATGCAAGGTCTGACTTGATAATGAATGTTCAGACCCAAATCCTGTTCTCCCAGCACCATTTTCATGAGGCTGTAAGGACGCAAAGATGTATTTGAGGTTGGAAGAGCCTGCTCACACTGTTCTCCCAGGGTGGTTGTCCAGTTTACTTTATACTGACTAGAGATTTTTTCCAAAGCATTTCTTGGTGCCTGATCTTGTTTTTCTTTCACTGCTGTAAATTCATGCTTTTCACAGATGCACGGGCAAAGAAAATGGCTACAGAGGATAAACCCAAGCTGCTCAATCCGTTAAGAATGTATGGATTGACACAGCACGTTTTAATAATCCAGTAAAAGCCATAAAAACAAGAAGAAAATATTTTTGTTCAAAACACACCACCAAGACCAGATATTACTCATGTTATTTTGCTTAGCCAACATTTTCCCACAACTGAAAACAATAAATCTAGGTAATGAGCAAACCTTTTAAGCTCTTCAGCTTCCTCCACTGCCAATTCACAACCGCGCTGCTCACTAACAACTTGCAATAACTTCCACTTTATTTGATTTTATCAACATCATCATGACAGCCCTGGAGACAACTGAGACAATTGCTTCAATTATTTTTATTTGCTTGCACCCTTGTGACAGTGTACAAAAATGCTTCTGGTAAAAGAATCCTTAGATACTATTTTAGTCAACCTTCAACAAAACAACTTTTAGGACCAACCGAGTGTAATTGGTGAGTTCCATTGGTAACATCTATTGCTGGGACTCCATTTGTACCTTTCTCATGACTCTCCCCTTTTGAAACAGCATGCAATCTTTTGGGTTTAAAAAAGCATTTTGATTGCACTGGAACATTTCTCTGACTACTATTTAGAACTTCTTTATTGCTGTGCTGTGTACTTCTTAAAATAAAGCTCCTCTGCCAGGAGGAAGCATCTTGCTGGGGAATATAACAAACACATCCAGTAGGAAACTGGGGCCAGAGCTTAGCTGATGTTGGATGCAAATATAGAGGGAGTTATTGTTGTTTAAAAAATAAGAATGATTTTATGATGAAAGACATGCTGAAGCCTATCCAGTTAATAAGTATCAACAGCCCAAATGGTGCTTATGATTTTTCTTTAACTATTCAGAAATTCTAACATATTTACATATCATAATCACATGGTCTATTTTCAACATTGCTGTGCAAGCAGCTGAAACATATTATAAAGCAGAGATGGATTTTTAAAGGACCAGTGACTGAAAATTCAAGATAATAAATTCAGCGGTACAGGAAGTTCTTTGCAGTGCAGGAACTCACATACAAAGTTCCACAGACTCACAAGAGACCTTTAAAACAACAAGAGCACAACTCTGAGAGCCTCTGCTGCAGCTGAACAACCCAAGGCACAGGTAACTTCAGCCAATCTGGGTGTGAAGTCGGTTCAGGAAAACATTTCACTTGACCTCAGGGAAAAGAGAGAGGATGCTCAGGGGCATCCAGAGACTCCATGGTGGAGAGAGAAAACATACCCTAAAAGTTACTGCTGGAAATCCTTGCTGACACAATGCAGTGGGATGTGACAGACTCTGGGCTGTCCATAATGTCACCACATAACAGCCACATACACGAGTTTCCTGCAGGTAATGAAGCAGAAGAAAAAGGCCACTCAATCCAGCTCCTCCACTATCCCCACACTGGGTTACTGGCCACCAGCTCAGTATAGATGAAGATGCTTCATTCAGAGTCTTGCTCTTCTCCTGCCAATTATTAAATGGAAGGCATGCAGTAGTTTAATTTACTTGTACACCTCCCAAATTTATTGTGTCAGGAAGAGTGACTCTATGTGGCAGCTCCTGAACGTACACAATTATGTAATTTTTGAATTTTATATTTATAAACACTTATGTAGCTTCCTCATCTTCCAAGATAAGAGCTTGAGTAGGTGACCTGGAGGAACCCTAGTGGCTCAAAACACTTTTCCATTGACACTTTTTTTCGTAATTTTAAATACTTCATGATTTTTTATATGCCTGACATTAGAATTATGTGATCAGACTCTTCCCTATACAAGTCCACGAGAAAAGGAAAACACAACTAGACCTAGGAGAAAGTTCCTTGCAATCCAGTTGCTGTTTTGATTTCGGAATTACAATTGAGGATGACAGCTGGATCTCCTTGGGGAGAAAAATCAACCAGAGGGGAGCTAGAAATGCAAATTCCCCACGCACTGAATTTATGAATGAAAGGAAAGGGCAGATAAGTTGCAGACTGTGACATGAATATACCTAATGTGCTGGAGGATACATGAAACAGTGACAAATGGTGCTCTCCTCTTGAGGATTTGAAAAGCTAAGTCAACACCTTTTTAACTTCGTCCTTTCCTTAATGGGAAGACCGTGTAAATAAGTAAATAACAGAATGCCAAGCAGAGAGCAAAGACGATGGGACATTTAAAAACAGTCAGGTTTTTTTTCTTTCTACAGCTTGCTAAGACTGCACAGAACTCATAGGTCTGCTGTGGAACCTCGTGTAATGCTACCTGCATGAAATAAAGATCAAAATAGAGACATGGCAAGAATTATTTTATTCCTCCTACCTTCTCTTTGGATTTAAACAAGATTAAGCATCTAATGAACTAGACCTAGCTTTCTTTGAATCTAATGTGCTCTTAGATGGAGAGATAATATGCAGGGTGCCTGTGGCTAATTCACACTTGTGCTAAGAAATAAATGGCCATGGCAACATCCTCAAAGCAGGGAGCAGGGGAGCCCATTAACATTAACACAAACTGGACCTCCTCTCTCCCCACTTCCCTGAGAGACACATGGTGTGCATAAAATTGTTTTATTTTAAAGGCTGATAATTGTGTTTTAAAAAAGAGTTTAGCTTTTCCTCTCGCTGTTGATACCCACTGAACAGACAGTAAAAACATGAAAGTGAAACTGGCACAGACACATTCAGTTTCCCAAGGTTTAATTAATAAACAAGATTAATTCATCCAGCTGAGCAAACACAGGGTGGATCAGGGTCTGCATTCAGTGTATGAACAGAAAGAGCCATCTGCAGTAATTCTATGTACCTCCATTCTTTGCTAGTTGAGATCAGCATGAAGTCCTGATCTTCATATAAAAACAAAAAAGCAGGAGAGAAACAAACAGTTCTAAAGCAAGAACTTTTCATCCCATTAAAGGTCTGGTTCTGTTCTAAAAATGAATCCAAACATCCCTAGACATGCAAAGATAACTCCAAATAACAAAATACAGGGGGGTGGATTTAATATTTCTCTTTTTAAAAATCACTCCACAGCTACTTTTTAATAGCATGAAAGTAAGGTCAACACAACAGTCACCCTCTAACATCTCCAGGTCACCTTTCCAAAGGCCAATCGAGACTTTGTCACACTTGCAAGACAATGATTTCCCAACACATGATGAATTCCAGTGCAGTGACAGCTAATGGGGGGCTGCTGGAATATTGCTCAGAGCCAAGGTCACACCACGAGTAAATGAACGCAGGCACAAGTGAGTAACAAGTGAGGTTAATTCGTTTCGGCTCTGAAAAGGAATAATTAGAAATGGAGAGGGGAGAAGTGGTGTTCCGCCCCACCTGCCTCGCTCCATTGTTTAGATGATAAAAGACAAAACATGATCCCTGAACTTCATTTCAGTGAATTTTCTCAGCAACAACCTGTGCTGGAGTGGGGCTGAGCATCCAAGCTGAGCTGCTGACCGGTGTGAGCCAGTCCAGACACCTGCACATTGGGAAGGATCCCACCAAGGACATCTCTCCGAGGACATTTTCATTGATGAGTCTGAGCAATGTATGACCCAAACACGAGAGCAGCAAAAATACTGGTGTGACAAGATAGGGTGTTATATTGACTCCCTGATTACCCACTATAGTAGTCACACAGTTTGGGGATTGTTTTCCTTTTTTCGTTTCCCTTGCTACAATTAAAAATGTTACCTAAGCAATAATACCAGCTGTCACAAAGAATGAAGAGACAGATAAAAGGATTTCTAGAAAAAGAAGGCAGGTTCCTGCAAGCACTGCAAATCATGCTAAAATGCATAAAATATCCCTAACATAAAGCAGAATTAAGAAAAAATATTCTCTTTCTATTCCCATTCCTCTCTTTCCCAAATCTTTTCAGGATTTCATAATCTCTTCCCTTCTCCCATCCCCCCTTCCAACTCCCTTCCTCCCCATACAAGAATATGCTCGGCCCTGGAAAATTGTTTAGCTGAAATCCTTGGATTTTGTCGAGCCCTGGCATTCTGTGGACAGCTGTATTTACACCCATTGCTGGTGGGTAGTCATGCTGGAAGCAATTAGCTTTCATGCTTTTTCAATATCGCCTTTCAAAAACTTTGAGATCCCTCATCGCTATTGATTTAGATGTAGAGAAGCACAGAAAAAAAAAAAAAAAAAAAAAAAAAAAAAAAAAAAAAAAAAAAAAAAAAAAAAAAAAAAAAAAAAAAAAAAAAAAAAAAAAAGAAAAAAAGAAAAAAAAAAGAGTTCATCCATATGCTGAGCTCCTTTAATTCAAATGCAGCAACTCGAGCTCCCCCCCACCACAGACATGTTCCCAGCCCATCAGGGAAAATGCTCAAAGGCCTTGAAAACCATCACCACAACACTCAAAACCAGCAGCTCCCAACACTGCTGGGTCCTGGAAGGATTGAGCAGCCAGCAGCCATCTCTCCTGGAGATGGACAGGTCATGTTTGAGCACGTCTGTGGAGTTTAACAACACTTTCAAGTGTGTCCTTTATATTTTTCTAAGAGAAAAAAGTCTCTCACTGCTGCACTATTAGAAAGGGAAAAAAAAAAAAAGGGGAGAAAGAAAAACACGGTATAAGACTGTAGCTAAATGTATACTGATTGCAGTAATTGCATCCATTCCTCTGTTGGAAAGTCTTGTATTGTATTTCTAATACACGCTGATAAGTGCATTCACAACATGATTAACTGCCTGCAGACAAGAATGGCTATTATGTTTAACAGACTGATTAGCAAGTGACATAGCTGCAAACTGTACTCCTAGTAAATTGGCTGCTTTTAAATTACAGCAACTTTTTTTATGGTTCCATTTTTAAAACGCAATGGTTTGTTACACATATGCAACGTAAATCCCTGTCTGACAGTAAGTAATAGAGGATACTGAGCTTTTAACTTCTAATCTCCACATCTCAATTAAAGCATCGCTCATTTTCTTTTTAATTACACCAAAGTCTGCACCATACATGGCACTCATGAGGCATCATCCTGTCTTCAATGCTGGTCTCTCAACACCTATCCTTAAACACAGGGACAGTCATTCCAGTCCACCTCTTCCAGGAGTTCTGCCTTATTTCAGCCACGATTTTTGCTGGTTCTGCGAGCACTCAGCTAACAATCAGTGTATTCTTCCCAGCATTTGATTAATTCCCTCTTTTTGCCACTACAGGCACCTTTCCCATGGACTTTCACAGCAGAGCCAGTGACCTCAGAGCAAGGCAAAGGGAAATGCCAGTCTGTGCCCACAGAAGCGCCTCTCATGCCCTGGAACTGAATCAGAGATCTCAAATCTGACCTCAGTCCAGACTGGCCATGGCATAAAGCACATCCCTGCTATAGCCAGGACTGTTCCTACCTCAAGAGAATTGTGCTCCTCATTAATCCCCTGTATTTTATGCCAACAAAGGGTAGGATTTAGGCACAGAGTTCCTTGCAGTGCTTCTGAAAATCCTGCCATCAAGTGCACGCTTCTGTTTTCTGGATTGCTCTTATTTTTATCTCTGTAATGTATGAGAGCTCCAGTCTTGTTTTGGGCCCTCTGAGTATTTCATACAAACACAACTATAAAGACAGTCATGACCCCAGAGATCTTGCAGTCCACAAGACAGAGACAGAAAAGAGATTTAACAATCTGCACCAATTTAAATTCACACAGAAGGAGCAAACCCTTTAAGTACAAATTTATCTAGAGACTTTCAAGCTCAGTGACATCATGTACTTTCAAACCAGTTTATTTATAACATAAAGCTTAGTATAACTTGTAAGGAGATAGAATAAATCAATTTGCTCTATCACAGAACTTCATCAGATACAATACAGATGGTTCTGCTACCATGGTTAAAAATAACCTATACATTTTTAAATCAGCTCAAGGCATTTATCAAACTAGGAAAGTGGTGGAGGAGGATGTTGTCTAGCTTGTGTGCAGTAATGGGAATATCCACCCAGCAGTTTGGTTCTTTTATTAATCTTATCTCTTGTGTTTATAATTTTATTCTGGACAGTCAGCTGAACTGGGAGAATTCATATTCTGAAATCATTTATCTTTGTTAAATAGCAGGACAGAGCAACTTGAAGATGTTTATTGAATGTAGATTAGGAGGGGGAAAAAAAACAATCCAAAGGGCAACCTGATTGTGGAATGGGACATAAAACACTTCAGTAACAAACCCACTGTGAAGCAAACCTGGAGTCCTGGCTGAACAGTCCAACACTTCGTGCTGGATAAGAAAGGATGATGTAAATTAGCAGACCCCAAAGGGTAAGCCCTATAGTAAATTAATTGCCAGGGAGATTTCACTACAGAAGTGGCTGTGTAGATCCTGGCATCCTCCTGCATAGTCCTCAACCAGTCAGCTTGTTTCCCAGCTAATCTGCACCAGGCAGGGAGACAGAGTGCAGAACACCCCACAGCCCTGCAAATAATACTGTTTGAAGAATGAAATTCATTTGTTTCTCAGCTTTCATTGCTCTTGTTCTCACATTCCACCCACAGAGGGAAAATTAGGTGTTGAGGTTCGCTCAGGATTTATTTACTAAAGGATTTACTGCAAGATATTTGAAGGAGCTCTGTTCAGCTCTTCCCACCTTAAGGAAAACCATAATGCCCCAGTGCCTCTGGAGAGAGGGGACATAAAGCCATCATGAAGGAACAGCTCATGACCCCTCTACTGCCACATCCTCCCTTCCCTGGGAAGTTTCTTGCAGAGCACATTCAAGTCTCACGGTCAGATCACTGTTCTGAGCCCCCCTTATTTGATTATAATGTTGGCCTCCCAGTTCAGCATCATTATACAACCTCCTGGTGTCAGAACACGGACCACAGTTCAGATCTACCAGTTACTGGACCGGGATATTCCTCCCTCAAGTAGATGCTCAATGCACAGGGCAGGACCACACAAGAAGTTTAACTCTCTGAAGTCCATTGAGCTTTATATTTCCTTTCAGTGGGCAGAAGACGAAGATCTATTTGCATGTAAATTTAATCCATTTCTTGAGTAGGACCAAAAATTAAAAAAAAATAAATAAATCAAAATATAAAAAATTCTAGCTACAATGTCAAGTTCGAAATTTACTTCTGCCTTTACAAGATAAATTTAAGAAAAACAAGACACCATTAGAATTCATTAGATACACAATTTAAACTTATGGCTTATTAAAATATATATTACCTGTTCCCTACTACTTCGGTTTATCGGCAGCTCCATTCTCACATTTTGTTTTCAAGAGGATTACAATGGCACATCTAATTATATGAATGGTTCTGAAGGTTATAACTGAGAATGAGATCAGCTGATAAACTGCTTTGATAGGTATTCAAACCCATACTAGAAGGCAGGAACATCCATCTGAGCAACTTGGTCTAATGAAAGGTGTCCCTGCCCACTGCAGGGGGTTTTGAGCTAGATCATCTTTAGAGTCCCTTCCAGCCCAGGCTATTCTATGAATCTGTGATCTCATGTGGCCTCAGAAACACACAGAAGTTGCTTTTTCAGCTCTTGCTCATTTGCAGCTCAGCTCTGTCCCTTGAGATGCCCCCTGTTCCCTCCAGCAACCCATTCCGTGCTGCTTCCCCGGCCTCTCTCCTCCGTTCACCTTTTTGTTGCCATTTTGCAGCCCTCTGATGCCAAACCCACCTCGTGGTCCCCACTCTGCCACCTCTTCACTGCTCCAGCGTCACCAGGTCCCCTTGGCTTGGCCCCCTTCAGTCTCATTTATCATCAACATTTCCAAACTGCAGCTTTCTGGATCCCTTAGTGACCATCACACAGAATCCAACTGCAGAGGGAAACATCACCAAGCAACACAAGAAACTGCATAAACTGAACAGGGTGAAGGACCAACAGTAATCCTAATTTGTATCAGAATTTAGGCTAATCTTTATGAGTTCACTTTCTGACTATTATTATTATTAGTGCAATTAACACGGATAATAAGACATATAAACCATCACAGGGTTTTTACCTGCTTTGTGAAGCTGCTCACAGCACCTAAATCTTGTACCATGGGTCAAATTCAGCTTTTGACATAGATTTGGTCTGAAGAGCAGGAGGCATGTTTTTTTTTTTTTTTAAAGTAAGTCCATTTTTCAAAAATTGCTTCTGAAAGACAAAAAAACCTTGAGGGAATTTTCCTCTGTTCCTAAGCTGAATATTGAAACTGGGTTACAAGAGGAAAGCAACCTCTACCACGTTTCTCACAACATGGTATTAAACAGCACTCTGAGGTTTCCAAGTCATATTTGGTTTTAAATTGCTTTTAACAAGGGAACATCAGGTTAATGAGCTTTATCCAGTTCGACTGGAGGCACTGACACCAACATCACTGCACGTGTGTAAGTCTGTTTCTCTTAAAGAATAAATAATTCCATGTTATTTATCTTGGGGTGAAACAGTGACATCTTCAGCATGGGAGTGTGGAACAATCGTGAAACTCTGGAATTCTGATAAACTGAAACATCAGAGGAGAGTGGGAAGAATTTATGAAAAGAATGTGAGACTTCAAAAAACTAGGGAAAATTTTTTAAAGTGATGAATCAGAGGGAAAAGAGACTAGGCATCTATTTCTTTAAAAAATCAATACTTTCCAGTATCCCTTTTTATTCAAACCTTTTGCCTTTAGAACCCCAACCTTTAAAAATACTTCTCACCAGGGCACCATATAAACAAAGCAGACTGTGGGAGGTAGGTGTAGATTATCAGCTTTAGCTGCAAGACTTGTACTTCTGCATATGATTTTCAGCAGAGGCAATGCAAAAAAATGCAGAAAAACCTTTAAAATCAGGAAGCAGGTTTGAAGGCAGTCTATAAAGCATTTTACTAATGCTTGTTTCCATCAAACTGACCTAATACCGGGGATTTTTACCACTTGTGAGTGAATGCAGGAGCTGCTGCTTCAAATTAATTTAAAATAAAACCATTTTCAATACTAGAGATAAAACACAAGTGTTCCAAGGAGACCTACAAAGCAGAACAAACAAGATAAAGGCTCCTTTCCCCTTACACAGTGCTTGAACTGACATTGGTTTTAAACTACCTTCAATACTGGTCTGCACGACTGTTTGCATTTGGCTCATGGGAATGAGAACACAAAGGTCTTTGTAGAACCAGCCTAAGGTTGAAGTTTCATTTTCTTGGAGCTCCTTCTCCTTATTATCTTCCTTTGTCTCCCAGACTTTACCTCTCTATCACCTTCCCCTAAACAATTTCCCAGGAGTGGAAAGCAGCACATTGTGAGCCGCAATGCTGAATTTGGTGGCATCACTCCATATTCTCTGAGAACAAATCCCCTCCACCCTCTCCTTTCAGAAGAAAAGAGGGGTCCACGTCCCTACAGGTGACACAGACTGTATGGGTCACAAGAGCTTCATCTCCAGGTCAGCCTCCAGCAGCACCAGGCCAAGGTCCCCAGCATGAAGCAGAGACACAGAGCCGAAATTCCTGACCACAGCCCTGCCCAGGTCCTGCCTGGGCAGCTGGAAGCAAGGGTGGCAAGGAAAGACAAACCATCCACTTGAGCAAAGCACTATGTCTTCCTCTCTCTCCTCTTCAAGTCTTATTTACCAAGCACCCAAAGCCCAATTGCAAACCCGCTTCCAGAAATGAAAGAATCGCAACAGGAAAAAGCTGCAAGAAGATCAATCATACAAATGTCTAGTGAATAACCCAGCAGGCCACAACACTTCTTTGGAGATCTGCAAACAGCCAAGAGATGACAATGCTCTAATTAAAACAGCAAACTGCAAAATGTATCCAAAGGGTTTTCCTCCCCATCCAGCCCCTGCACAGATACCAGGCAATAAAGTAAACATCAAGTTGCACTGGGAGTTGTTTCCATAAACAAAATACAGATAATGAGGTATCCCTTAAAACTCTTCTCTTTTTTTTTTTTTTTTTTTTTTTTTTTTTTTTTTTTTTTTTTTTTTTTTTTTTTTTTTTTTTTTTTTTTTTTTTTTTTTTTTTTTTTTTTTTTTTTTTTTTGTACTTTTTTTTTTTTAATTTAAAATTGAGAGGACTATATGAATAATAGGGAAGGTGTCTGAGGCAAAAGGACAGATGGTTCTGCTTCCAGAGCAGTGCACAAAACCGAGGCTTACTGCATGCCTTTTATTTTACCTAGAGGTTTTTTTATTTACTGTTCTTTCTCTTTTCACTTACCTATTCATCTACACATCAGAGAAATGAAAATTCAAGTTCCCCCTCTTCCAATTCATATTCAAATGGAAATACATGCAAGCACACAGCACAGCTTTCCGTGTAAAAGTTTGAAGGGTTTAAGGGTTTTGTTGTAGATTTTGGGGGCTCTTTTTTTTTAAGCGTATAACAACCCAATTACAGTGGCTGAATCAGTGCCTTTTAGATGAATACATGGGAAACGAGAGGAACATGGCAGTGGTGACACATCTTCCAGCCTGAAACCCCTGGAACATGTGGTATGTGCTATTATTTTATGCATAATGGGTAACTGCTACTGTGTTTATCTCATCAAGAAAGCCACTTTTCCCCTCACTTTTGCATTCCCTGGGTGCTTAATGAAGTGGGTTTTGCTTTTGATGAGGGCAAATGCATAAATAATCTCTTCAGAATGATTCCTGTGCTTTGGTCATGGTCTCTACGGATGCACTCACGTCCCTCGCTGCCAAGAAAAACAACCAAGGCCACCTGCTCCAAAGGTCTGCAGGTACAGAGGTTTTCCATAAATCAGGGTAATATGGTAAGGCCTGATGCTACTCTCATTTTTGAAGATGTGCATAATGTTATTTCCTTTTTATTAAGTCCCTGTTCAGTTATACCCTCTGAGATCTGACTCACATGACAAAGCAGGTCGGATCCTGCTCCCACTGGGCAGCAGCCACATACACTTGTGGTGGCCCTTGTGCTACAAAAATACATCAGCTCCTGCCAGTATCAGTGTCCCAGACCCCAGAGGAAAGAGGTGGCTCTGCCCTATGGAGCACATCAGCCTCTCTGCAGAGACCCCTGCCCAGACCCCCAAACCTCTCTCACCCTCCAGCTGATGGACTCGCCACAGCCAAGTCTCTCACAGCCTCTGAGGTGACCCAGAGAGCCAGTGGGAAAGGTTTTCCCATCTAGAATTACTGACCCAGATGAGAAAACAGAAAGCAAGGATGGCAGTGTCCTGCTGGGATCAAACTTTTTAATGGTTTCCCTGAACGGATTTCAATTGACACATTCCAGACCAATCCGATAAAATGAAATACTCCAATTCAGAGCAAACTGACCTGAAATATTAACTGCATTAATATCTCCCTGCCTGAACACTAAACACTGGCAGAAAAGCTGAGACATCCTGGATTTCCTGTTAGGAAATGGTCTACAAACTTGTTGAGCAGCTCGAGTTAGCACAGGGCTGTTACCGAGGTGGTTCCTCCAGCAGGGCTTGGCTTTGTGCTTTGGGGTACATGAGCTCTGGGCTTCTGCCTTGAGGGCCACTGTCACCTTGATTCTCCACTTGCCTTGGAAGCAGGAGAGGACTCACTACCATGGAAAGCAGCAGCCCTGTAACAGCCACACCATGATATTCTACATAAATTTGGAATGAAGTGGATCATATCCCACAGAGCATACTAAAAAGTTTAGGGAGGCAGAGTGTACTCAGTCAAATCAGAAATGGGAACTAATAGCAATGTTTCTGTGTGAGGAATACTAGAGACCTACAGAGATGAGAACCAGTCAGGAGGGCCATCATTCTCTGATTTATGTGGAAGTTGTCCTTGATCCACCTGGATCATTGTTCCAGTTCTGAAGCAGCTGAGCAATTGCTACCAACTAAACCATCAGCACTACGATCAGTAGCATAATGACACTTTTTCTCTCACATATAGCATATTTCCTCCCTGCAACTTTACTTCTGGTCTTTACCCTTGGGGGAAAAAATCATATGCTTTATAGTTAAAAATAAAGGAAAAAATAATTTAAAGCTAACAGTCATTACAATCACCATAATAAATTTATGGGAAATACATTTAACTATTGCCATAGCAATCAGGAAACTGTTTTGTTGTAATTAAAAGGATAATTTCCTTTCACTATTTTAACAAACTCATGAATTAAAAATTTAGGACAGCTTTGCCAGAGTAAATTTATCTGACTGCATTACAAACAACACATTTTCATGGCATTTTCTCTGGAATTCATCATGTTTTCTATATGTATCTTTATACCATGGTGTAGTATTCAAGGTCAGGTTGGACAGAGCTCTGAGCAACCTGGTCTAGTGGAAGGTGTCCCTGCCCATGGCAGGGAGTTAGTCTAAAATGACATTTTTAAGGTCCCTTTCAACCCAAACCATTCTATGATTCTGTACAGTAAAAAACCTCAAAGTACCTTACTTGCACACACATCTACAGAGTAATTTGTGAAAGTTACTTGGCAAATAATTTCAAATAACAAGTAACACGGTCAAATCCCAAACAGCCTGTGAACAAAACAAGCAGAAGTAAAACAAAGCTTTAGCCACAAATTGTACATCCAGCTCAAGGAATTAGGTTGAATAACTCACAGTTATGTTTTGGTTTGTCACCTCTTATACAGCACAGAGCAAAAATCTTTGCTGAAGAATGAATGTAACTTATTTAGAGTTTCATTCAGCAAGGATTTTATGTGGTTTGCAGGTGTAGGTCACAGGTGAGATATAGACCATGATCCCTTTTGTTTGAAATATAGATCTATATAAACAATCTCATAAAACAGATACTGCCTGGGAAACTGCCACTTCTTTTTGTTTGGTTTTGTAATAGAAAAAGTAGACACATGCTTGTTACTTAGTTGAAATAAAGATCCTTATGAAGACTCTAAAGGGAAATAAATTGAAATTATGAGAAAACATGAGCTGTTAGGACATTTAGTATGTAATTATTTAAGTAGAAGACCCTTAATAAACTGCATAATCAAGCTCAGTTTACAAACTCAGTATTTAAAAAACCAGTTCCATTTCTGGGGAGAAAAAGAAATATAACAGGCCTGGTGTCAGATCAGTAACATATTTTAGCATGGTTCTTTCTTTCCCACTGTAAAAATGTCTAATATTAAATGTACAGTACTAAATTGAAAGGAAAAGCAAACATTAGCCAGGGCAAAGAATCAGAAAAAAAGCACCTAGAGAGATAACCTAAATAGGCACTAAATAACCATCTATGTGGGAAAATAAAAATAAAGTGTTACAAATATGCTACAATAAAGTCGAGAGGTCCAGGGAGCAGCAGAACTAATGAAACTGAGCTTCAGGATGGGATCTAACAAAGTGAGACATTTCCTGGCTTTTCATAACAGTGCTCTCCTTGGTGGGTTCTCTGCTGTCCAACAGGCCCAGAGATGATGCTCTGGCTTTTCTGTCTGAGGGGTTATTAATACAGACTCTCTTCTCTGTCTGACATCTGTATTTCATGAAATGCACAGGAATTCAGTATCTTTGAAAACTTTGTCAAATCTCGTTGAAAACAGGACACACATATCTACACAAACACATCTCCATCTCATCTCTCTAGGAAAGCAGCCCCAAACCAAATCATCAGATTTAGATAACACCAAGGATGAGACATGATTTTCCAGTAGATTGCCAAGGTTGCACCAAAAACAGGAAGTGTTTGACAGAGCAGGACTGTAAAAATCTCTTTCCTGACTCAACCAGGACGATAAGGAGAATGTTTTACTGGGGATATCAGTGGTAAAAGCCAGACAATCTTGAAAAAGAAGCTGACTACTGGAGGGACTTACTTGGGAAGAGAATTACCAGAAGAACTGGTAGACAGAGGGGCAGGAAGACTGGCTCTGGCCCAGTCTCTCCCTGCTGAGGCACATGGTCTCTGTGGGTTAGTATTTAAGCTTTGACTGCTGCAAGTGCAGCTTCACAGTAAATGGAAAGCCTGAAGCCCACACCAGGACATCTGCAGCCTGACACCACCAAGCTTTGTGGTTGCCACTTTGAGATTTTCATGGACAACAGTGCTCAGCAACACCAGTGGCCATCTATTTCTTCCTCCTCCTCTTCCTTCTCCTTCCTCTCTGTCCTTCACTTCTACTTAACTTAATCTCAAGTGACCAAGATATCCTGGAAGCAAAGGGAGATTTGCAGTAGATGGCACAACATCTGCTGATGGAACTCCCGGGGAACAGAGCACAGAATTGCAGTGAGGCTGTGGAAGAGGGTGTGATGTAGAGGGTTAACGGGGAAAATGGATCAGCTTGAAGTGACAGTCATGGCAGCCATGTGAGCTGACAGACTGTTTTCCCAGGTGGCAGGTGGAAGAGCAAGGCCCCACAGAGGTGTGTCGGAAACAGGAACCATGGGATTGCAATGTGCTGTAGCCAAAAATAAAGGCAAGCCGACCCCTGCGCCTCAACTCAGCAGCCTGCCATGCAGGGGATGGAGATGAGCAGCTGCTCTCAAGTGCATCATCTCTGCCTCACACACTGAGTGCTTTACAACGAGACATACTTCGGATGCTCTACTTTTCCATGCTTACAGCCTACACCTTCCCTTAACAATGTACTAGAAAGGTTTAAACTTTCCTTCTAGGAAGGCACCACCTCTAGTTCTGCTTCAGAATCAGAC
>NW_020955628.1:127867-130060 GCF_003031625.1 Empidonax traillii | reverse complement strand
GGGGATGGAGATGAGCAGCTGCTCTCAAGTGCATCATCTCTGCCTCACACACTGAGTGCTTTACAACGAGACATACTTCGGATGCTCTACTTTTCCATGCTTACAGCCTACACCTTCCCTTAACAATGTACTAGAAAGGTTTAAACTTTCCTTCTAGGAAGGCACCACCTCTAGTTCTGCTTCAGAATCGGACAGGAGCTTTGCCTTAGGAAAATTCAAATCCTGTATCAGCAGTTTATCAGATGGCTTTTAGCTAAGGGACATATTAAAGGACGAGGCCTGAATCTGCAGCCAAATGGCCACATGCAGGCCAGGGACCTGCACACTATAAATAACCATTGCTCAACCAGGCAAGGGAGAGGAGAAAACATCCCACACAGAGCAGACTCTCACATTTGCTGAGCTGCTCCTTCCTTCTGGAGGCTCTGAAAACAAGAGACACTGTGGGTTCAGCAGGTCACATCGCTGCCCAGCCCCAGCTCATTCCACCATCTCGAAATAAATTAAGAAACAGCCCATTCTGTGCAGAGGAAGGAATAGGGATTATCCCTTTTACCCCAGGCTTGTCTTCAACACCAGCTTTGTGCTGGTGTAACTGTTCTGATTATGAGTTCAGTCAGATCACAGGCACATCTCTGCCCTACTATGATCCCAAAGATCCCTGGAGGAGGATGTCTAAGGAGGAGTGTCAGGTCAGGGAAAGCATGCACACACTCCCCAAGCCCTTGGCCAGCCAGCAGCAACCAACAGTGCAGGGACTTGGGGGAAAAAAATAAAAATAAGAAGAAGAAAAAAGGGAATTTTATTATTACTGAATGGATTTTTCTTTTGTGAAGATGTCCCTTCCCTTTCCAAACCCACTTAAACTTTTCTAATCAATAATATCTTCTAGCAATGCCTTCCCCAGACCGTGCAGCTGGTCAAGCAGTGCCTCCTTTCATTTTGGACCTGCCAGCTGCCCGTTTCAAGTGATGTCACCAATCCTTTTTTGGAAAAAAAAAAAAATTTCCCCGTTCACCTGTCACAATGTTAAAAGTTCTCCACACCTGACTCATTCTTACTGAGATGGGTATCCTCCTCCCAGTGGATGGGTTCCCTGAGAACCCTCTCTATCAGCATGTGTGGACCTGAGTCCACCAGCCACCCCTCCAAACAGCCAAATTTGAGCTGCTTTCAGTGAGGACCTGTATCCTGCCACCAGTATCTCCTGCAGAAGAAGGTTTTCTACCCGTTCAAAAGCTAAACAAAGGCTTTAATTTTTGCAGTTGTGCAGATGCAATACCAGCACACACCGCAGGGCTAACGCAGCGCTGACTGGACAACAAGCAATGTGTCTTGCAAATAGCTGGAGGATCCAAAAGGGAAGATGCCTGTTGCTAAAATAAGCTGCTGTTTTTAAAGAGACTGGCATCTCCGGTTTCATACTGCAGCAGCAAAAAACTGGAGGAACAATGACTGCCAAATATGATGAAACCTGTAACCACACAGTGACTGAATAAGCCTTCAACCAAGGAAAGGAAAGGAATTCCAGTGCTCAGCGCAATGTAATTTTGGAGAGAAGTGGATGTTCTGTTGTGATATAACATAAACGAATATACATGAATGAAACCACTTTAACAGCTTCTTAACAATAGTGTGTATTGAATGCTCAGAGAAATTCCTTCAGGCAGCGGTGATTAAAGAAATGTAAAATGCTTTCATATTAAAAAGGACATAATCCTGTCTCAGGAAAGAAAGGTTTGACTCCCTTTTAACTCCAGCTACAAAGCACCTCAGTTGAGCACAGTGGCACACACATGGGACAGGTCAGACTCAGCATCCAGCCCCAAAGAGGAGTCTGAGGAGCAACCCAGACCTCACCAATAATGGGATCAAAACAGAGCCCCTTCAGGGAAGGAGAGATTACTGACAAGCCAGCACAGCTCCTAAGGTAGACAGGACTTGCTGATAAGAGGGCACAAGGACGCGAGATCTTAGAAAAAGGCCAAGTTCATTAAATCCTCGTGCTGGTCAGTCACTATTACAGTGTGTCTTTGGTGAAGGGTGATCATATCCTCTCTCCACCCCAGAGCCAGAGGCTGCCTGAGCTCAGCTGCAGCATCAGGTGCAGGGAGAGCCAAGGATGAATCATGCACTCCAGTGCTTTAGCAGGGGAGGTCTGAGTGTTAATGAGTGGTTTAGCAATCATTTATG
>NW_020955628.1:125384-127603 GCF_003031625.1 Empidonax traillii | reverse complement strand
TCACTATTACAGTGTGTCTTTGGTGAAGGGTGATCATATCCTCTCTCCACCCCAGAGCCAGAGGCTGCCTGAGCTCAGCTGCAGCATCAGGTGCAGGGAGAGCCAAGGATGAATCATGCACTCCAGTGCTTTAGCAGGGGAGGTCTGAGTGTTAATGAGTGGTTTAGCAATCATTTATGCACAAACAATCTCCCAAATATTCTCTGCAGGAAAAAAACCACAGCAAACTAGCCACAAGCTTTCAATTGACTCATTCGCTACTTCCCATATCTGCATGAAAGTCACACAGTTGCACACCAAGTCAAGGCAACTGATCCATGCCTTGGGGCCAGGAAAATACAAAGCAGCTGTTTTTGTGCCGGGATGCAAAACATTCTTCCCAGAATTCATGGAATCACAGAATGGTTTGGGTTAGGGAGTTAAAGACCATCTAGTTCCAAACTCCTTGCCATGGGCAGGGACACCTTCCACTAGACCAGGTTGCTCCAAGCCCCATCCAACCTGGCCTTGAACACTGTCAGGGTTGGGGCATCCACAACTTCTCAGGCCAGCCTGTTCCAGTGCCTCACTATTTTTAGAGTAAAGAACTTCTTCTATATATCTAACCCAATTTCCCCCTTTTTCAGTTTGAGCACAATTAATACCAATATTCCTCATTTAAACCTTGTTACTGATTTCACTGAAAGGTGAAATACAAAGCAGACACTGGGGATGCGAGTCTGGGCAAAGCCAGAAAAATGTCTGCATGTGTTAAAAACATTATCTACAAAACTACTGAGTTTTAAATAGATAATCTCAGGAGCTGCTGACAGCAATGAGACGTTCAGTGGCTGAAATGCCCGTAACAAAGTAATGATAACCACACTACCCAATTCAAGCATCTCTCAGGACGCCCTGTCTGTGAGAGAGGATCAGTCAGCATCCTCTGCAGCACAGGGGTGACTGTGACAGAGCCCTGTCAATCCCATCGGCAGGGCCAGCTGCCCCCCGTGGGCACTCTCAAGGCAGAGGAATAAAAACAAAACCTCGTTACACATGATTGCAAATTGGTAGCAGGCCATGAGAAGTGGGGATACTCCAAGCAGCCCTCAGGGTACCAGAAGGGAGTCTAACACAGTGTAACTTGTGTTTTCTGCTACACATCACAGCACATAAATGATGCCACCAAGAGAAGGCACCAAATTCAGATTTGGAGAACTAGTCCAGTCTGTTGACACTTTAGTCAGCCTTTCCAGCACCTCCTCCTCTGAACATCAGCACTTCTTTGTTTTGAAGAACAACAAAACGCCATATTTTCCGCAAGGCTTTTGAAATGTTCAAGTTGTGATGACTGCAATTCAGCCCCTGCTGATACTTGTCAGTGGCAAGCTGTAATTTCTGTTTTCCTAGCAACCCTACACCTTTTCTCTTCCCATTTGCCTGCTTTGTCCCCTCCTTGCATTCTGCCTCACACCAAGTTCACAAAAGCCTAGCAGTAGGGATGATATTTTTGTTTATACAGCACTTGCCATTTACAATTCCTCACCTCTCCAAGGGTTTGGAAGCACTACCTGCTGTAAATACCAATTCCAATGATACGCTTATTTTTTGTTACCATTATAGTTCTTCTCCTTTGTGACTTCTTTTTCTGTTTTGTTTTTTTTCAATTTTTCTTTCCAACCTCTTGAATTTCATCTATTTTTTAGCTCTAGGATGTTTTCAAGAAAAAAAAATCTGTATACTCTTTTAGATTAAACCAGTCTTTTGCATTACAAACAGTAATTATTTCATGTAATACACACACACACACGCACATATTTCTTGCCACCAAGTGCCTGACAGGATTTCTAATGCTGGGAGAAGTTTCTGTGTCTAAGAAATGGAAGAAACTTGCCACAGTTGATTTTATATAACTTATCTTTGAAAGTTAAATAAAATAATCCCATTTCACACCTCGAGCAAAGAAATTCAGCTGCCACATATTTAAATTAAATGCCAAGTGGAGCTTACTAGCTGGAAACCAGCAGAAGAAGATTTACTGAAAGCAGTAGTGGTCAGACAGCCTGAGTTGGAACTTTTAATTGAGACTTAATAGAATTGGAGATTCAGGAAATGGAGGCCTGCAGATGATTTAGAAACAATTTTAACTGCAGAGCAACAGGTTCTGACTGGCACACGTCACAACTTGTCAAGGACTGGAATCACTGCGGTCACTGTCAAACTCCTCCCTGATAACATCA
>NW_020955628.1:118896-124795 GCF_003031625.1 Empidonax traillii | reverse complement strand
GCCTGAGTTGGAACTTTTAATTGAGACTTAATAGAATTGGAGATTCAGGAAATGGAGGCCTGCAGATGATTTAGAAACAATTTTAACTGCAGAGCAACAGGTTCTGACTGGCACACGTCACAACTTGTCAAGGACTGGAATCACTGCGGTCACTGTCAAACTCCTCCCTGATAACATCAGCCTGCACACACTTCACCTTCCCAGTGCTCCAAGCAAAACTGGTGATTTCAGCATTAAAAATGAGAATCCCCCAAGCACCTCTTTGCTGGAGGGAAAGAGAAAACCTCTCCAGATTTTAGGACAGTTAATAAATTAACTTTTCTGTTCCCCTCAGGACAGAGAGAAGCAAACTGGCAGGTCAAAGGCACATGTCTAGCTTTCTCCAGTCTCTGCTGTTAGGGCTTGCTGAGCCCTAAAACAGGTGGAAAGAGAAATCAATGCCTAAATGTGCTCTGAGAATTGCACCAACTCTCTGCCCAGCCCCAAATGTCGGTTGGCTGCTCTAAATCAACATGATGGAGAGGGCTGGAATGCTACAGGCCTGAAAAAAGAGGAGATGGAGTGGGCTCCACATCCTCCGTCCTCCTTCACTCTCACACTGTTTCAGCACTGCACGGGGCTGTCTCCCACTGCCCCTACCTCTCACAGGATTATGGCCTGCACAAATACAAATAGCTTTCAATAGGCATAATATTCCTATTTGATTGGAAAGCCCTTCTGCTACTTTCTGCTGAAAAAAACGATCCCAGGACTCCTTGTGATGCAACAGCAAAGGGCAAGCTTGGGCCAAAGCCCCAGCACAGCTCACAGCTGGACCCGAGCCAGAGCCCCCAGGAGGGCCACAAGTAGCAATTCCCTGCCCTCTGTCAGGAAAATCAGAAGGTTGCCCCTGTAGGAAAGAATAAATTTACAGGTAGCCCAGGTAAAACCACTCTATGACAGCCCTTCCCTCCATGGATGCTCCTCCATCCTCACCACAGGACCAAATGGCTCTCTCTTGCATCTGGTTTCGAATGAAAATCTCCTTTGAGGTCCCCTCTTAACAAAGCACAGGGAGCACATCTGTGCTCTTTAAAGATTCAACTCCACCAACCCTGAGTGCCAGGGAAATAAATATATGGTATTTCAGAGGCACAGGACATAAATTCTGGCTTGGTTTAGAACCCTGTGGGCAGTAAAGTGCTCTGCCCATTAAAACATAAATTATCATCTGAGTATAGCTGATGAGAGGCTGGGACTAATAGGAAGTGGTACTAAATAAGAATTATAGGAATGCTTTTTCCAGTCTGACTGTGGGAATTTACTCTCCTCCCTAGTGTGCCTCAAGATGGCAGATGAAAATTAAGGCCAGTTTGTATGGGAGTTCAGAAGTAAATTCATCCTTATCAATAAAGTATCTTCTTAATCCCATCAACTGTGATTGCAGAACAGCTGTCATCCCTACACTTCCAAATCTTTATGAAAAGAAGAAATTTAATCTCACAAACATCCTCTGAACTAGGTATCATTAATAGTAGCAGGAGGGTCTACCAGGAAATTGAGCCTGGCACTCATTACCAGAGCTGGGCTTTCAAAAAAAAAAAAAAAAAAAAAAAAATATCACTGAACGTGGTGGCCATGAATTTCCTTTGAAAAAATCTAAACCTATAACACAACTGTGCTGAGTCCTCTTGGAAAACCTGGCCCTGTGGAGCATATGGAAACCCCTGTGCTCTCTCAAAGATTCAGTCCCCACGTCCCCACACAGACCACTCCTTCTCTACACCTGGGAGGGTGAGGATCCTTTTCCCCTCCAGAAAAAGTTCAGGGTCAGGCATCAGCAGCAGCTCTGCAGCACCACATTTCATGATTCTAAAGCACACTGGCTACATACACCAAGAAACCATCGAGTAACACAGCAAAGGCTGCCACCCCATCTCCCTGCTTTGTTTCTTCACAAAGCTGGGAACAGAAAACGAGGTCTCCTGCCTCCCAAGCAGCAGGTTGCTCTGAGGAGTTTTACTATAAAGCTGTTTTTATAGCAAGGGCTATAACATTGACAGGTCCCAAACTTACAGCACAAATGTCATTGCAGTGGGTGGAGAGGACTTCACCACAAACATTTGCTTGAGTTCCTGGCTTTACCTCACTGAGGACAAGGATTATTAAGTTCACCTGGGGGATTTTTCTCAATGGTTATGTAATTTTTCTTGCATCAGGCTGGCAAGCACAGTTTCAGTTGCTATCATACCAGGGAAGGCCTGTTACCCTATTTGTAAAGATGGAGAATTGAGGCAAAAAGCAATAATTTAGTGATGGACTTAGTGCAGCGTTCAAGTCCACAACAGATTTAGGAATTTAATCCAGATCAATTCAACTTTTCCCTATAACTTTAACCCAGACCAATTCTTAACTCCGCTTCTGGGAATTAGGAAAAAGCAAGCATAACACATTTAAAGTGCTTCATGAGATCAAAACTGCCAGCTTATTTGCGTTCTACAGATAAATCAATACATTCAGATGAAGTTTCTGATTGCCAGTAATATTTTCTTTGACTCCTGAATTTACCCTTTTCTCCAGATGCTCATTTCCTGATCGATACGAACTCGCCTCCCTCATTTATGGTCCAACTCTGCTGTTCTTTGCTCTCCCTCCCACAGCAGGGCAAATAGACTCTACTGAGACCCAGCTCCTCGAGAATGGCTGTTTCCCACCTCACATCTATGAAGAGCTGTGAGTGTCACGAAGAAGGATTGCTCAACACTTCCATTTCTGTGGCCCGCAACGCTCGGTTCCAGATCTGTGTCCCTGGGCATTACTGAGAAAACAGCATTCTTGCCACAGATATCTATTTTTTAAATGAAGATTGAAAGCCAAAGTAAATGGAATGTCGGTGTTTAGGAATAGGCAATAGCTGTGGGTTCACAGCACCCACCAGCTGCTCTGATTGACTGGGCAGGAATCCTTTTAACTCCAGGTTTGGCCGCTTGCACTAAGTAACTAAGTTACATAAACTCTGCTGGAGCCACAAGCTAAAGCAGATTACAATGGCTTCTTATTTTTTTCCCCACCAACACAGCGATGTCCTATTGTCCATTACAAATAAAGTGGAAAATCAGTCCTGCATTGAAACAGCAGGCCTCTGAAATGTACAGCACAATTGGACTCTGTTTCCATCCCATCTGAACTAAACAGGAGTGGAATTGTTACACAAGTCCCAAGGTGCCCACTGATGTGAGATGTGGTGCTTATTTATTGGAGAAGACACTTGCATACTCTGCGAAAAAGTTATTTGCTGGCCTCAAATCATCCATGCAGGAACAACTAAAAGGGAGCCTGCAAATATATCAAGAGAGGATTTAGGACTGAATGGACTGAATAGACAGGATGGACTAAGCCCAAAGAACAGGAGTGAAGATAGGTTTAAGAGTCAGGGGTGAAGAAAGCCACATATTTTAGGACTGAAGAGCAATCTTGCCTCCAGTGTTCCCACGGGCACTGCACAAAGTTACTTTCCACTTTCAGGGCAGGCCTTGCATCAGCCAGAAGGATCTCACAGGCCAGATTTGCCCACGGCACTGTGCAGATCCTGCCACCACACCGAGGAACAGGAATGGGACACGGCATTAAATTCCAAAGAGCACAAAGCCTGCCTAGCCCAGATATCATTTCCTTGTCATTAATTTGTCCTCAAAACATCATAAACTTTTATTGTAAAGAATGCATTGGGAATGTAAAGAAATTCTGAAATTCGGCAATATCCAGTGATCGTGCTCAGTGTGTACTCTACATGGGAGAGAAATTGTTGTGTCTGTTTGCTGCTGTGAAGTGGTAACCCATATGTTCCTCACATTAGGAAGACATTTAATGTATGCCCTTGGCAAATAACAGACTATGGAGCATCTGAAATTCTGATTATTTCACCATCACCCAAAGATGAGACATATTTCTATTAAAATTTAAAAAAAAAAAAAAGGGTTTCTTTAAAAACCGCAAAACAAACAAGAAGCAGCTATTTACAGCAAATTAAAAAGATATCTATCAAATCTTACTTATGGTAATATAAAACTATTTCTGAACTTTAATTATTATGACAAACTGGTCTCCTGTGGCTTGTTCATTTCACGCAGCTAAAAAAAATTGTTAACAGTCTTCTAATTATATCAGTTTTCTGTGTTAAAAAAAAATGGCTCACATTTATTATTCTATCTAGAGAAGCTATGGATCATCTTGCTATTCACTTAATGCTTTTAATTTACATATCAGAAATACTAATAAGTATGGTGTTATTAGATCATATTCCGTTTTGCTTCCAACCCAAGAAAATGGCCCATTTTGTTTGGCTGCCACAATTAAATTAATTTATTTTCCTATGGCATGTTTTTTGATAAGGGCCTTTATCAGAAGTTTGACTGTATTAAGCTTAATGGGACATCTCTCATTAAAATAAAATGCAAAAAGAAAATACGTTTCATTAAAATCAAACAATGACTTCGCCCCCACCCAACCCCATTTTGGCTTCATTAACATATTTAATAGAGGAGATAATTGTGCCTTTCACTTGAACGAGAGCCACAATCTGAAGGTCTGGATTTGTTTAAAATTCAACAGATTATTTCAGTTTTCTGTGATAAGTGGCAGTGCTGCGCCTGGAGTTGGCCAAAGCAGAAATCCGACAAAGAAGCCAGATTTGGCACATTCTGGATGTGACAGACATTCATTTTCTGTGGTGCTCAGCTCACAGTACCCAAGAATTTGCCCCTAACTTCCTGGAATATTTACAGTATATCTCAACGATACGAATTAAAAGACATCCTTCAGTCCCCTGTAGCCACTCCTAGAAGACAAAGCAATGTCTGTTTGAAAAGGAACTGACTCACAATCTAGAAAATCAACCTCTAAACATGATGTACTGGGAGACCTAGTTCCTGTCTCCAGCAGAAACAGTGCCTGGTGATCTTTGGAATCATTACTGGTTGGGCCTCCAAAAGGAACAGAAAAATACCAATAACTTTTCAAAAGACAAAATAAAAAAAAATAAAAAAAAAAAAACCAAACCAAAACCAACCTGAGAAAAACTTCAACATTCAGAATAAGATGAGAGGCTTGTTTGAGAGGGAGACCAAGGGTTTGACCTCTTGCCATTTCATCTGATTTCAACCCCTGCTGCCAACCTGTTTCATGCAGGTAGGACGCAGCATTCCCTGACATGCCTGGCTGTTCAAGGGCTCCGTGCCTTTGAAGCTCCCTTACCATTTCCAGTAAGCTGTGATCGCAGACCAACCCCAGGGGTCCAGCAGATACTGACACTTGACAAAGGAAAGAAGAAGAACGCATTCTGGTTCTGGCTCAGTGCTGGATAGGAAAGGAAAAGGAGCTTTTAACAAAGATCTTGGGGCTGATTCTGAGCCAGACAGGGATCCTTTCTCACTGCCAAATGACTGGGAAAGGGTCTTGGGGTAGGTGAAATTTGTGCCTCTCACAGGTAAGCAGAATCTGCTTAAGAATCCTGTAGTACACCCTCCTGGTAGGGAACAGACAGGCTGGGGAAACACAATGTGCAGCGATCCATGTCGTGTGCACTTCCCATCCATCCTGGCCTGAATGGATCCAGAGAGTGATTTTCTCCTAATAACACGATGTCAGTTAGGATCACTCCTTTGTTCTTTTGGCACCAATCCATTTCTTTTGTTGTTCTGGCACCTACTCCATTCCTCTTCTTAAGAAGTTCCTCAAGAATTTTCTGAGGTTGGAACTTTTGTCTAACCAGCTATTTTTCTCTCTCATATCCTCTTTAGACAGATTTCTGCTCACAGTTGAACAGACATTAGCTGCCGAAACAAAGCAGCAGCCCATATGCAAAGTTTGTTTATTTGCACTGTAGTGTCCTGTGCTTCAACTCAAAGCCAAAATGTCCATA
>NW_020955628.1:105774-118677 GCF_003031625.1 Empidonax traillii | reverse complement strand
TTCTGAGGTTGGAACTTTTGTCTAACCAGCTATTTTTCTCTCTCATATCCTCTTTAGACAGATTTCTGCTCACAGTTGAACAGACATTAGCTGCCGAAACAAAGCAGCAGCCCATATGCAAAGTTTGTTTATTTGCACTGTAGTGTCCTGTGCTTCAACTCAAAGCCAAAATGTCCATATGGCCGCTGGAAAAAAAAAAAAAAAAAAAAAAGAAGTGGGAAGAAAAAGGAGACTAAAATATTGAGTTGTTTCTGCTGGAAGGAAAGGGGGATTGTCAATACAGAAAGTGGATTAACACCTCGGCAGTGTAAACGTAAAGTCTGTCATTCTGCTGTACAATGGAGCGGTGAGGGACTGAACAGACAATTTCTCTTTGCTCCTTCTTCTGCCCTTCCCCTCTCTGGGCCCAGCCTCCTACAGCGAGAGACCTCTGAGCCCTGCTGGGATCACAGAGTGCATGTTGTAGATCTGAGCAGCCCACACACAGCTAATAAAGGCAAAATGGCACCCCAGGTTCATGACACTATTTATATAAGGCAGGATTTTTCATCAAGTTGTTATCAAAGAGCACACTTCATAAACTGCTCGTATATCACAAACAGAGCTGCTAAATAAAGAGGGTTATCTTCAGCAGCAAGAGCAGTTTTAGGGGAGAATTTGGGTTTTAAGCCAAACCAGAGTTAGTCTGAATTTTTAAGTCATACTCTTGAAATTCTATCCCAAAATAATGAAAAAAAAAAAAACTCCTTTCTGGATTCTCTGGATCTCTGGGTATTTCTCTAGCTACTTTTTTAGGGTTGTCCCAGAAATAGTACCTGTGCAGTCCTCTGAGAGTCCCAGCACCAGGAACACTCACAGCAGAACTGAAAATTACTGTGTTGGTTCCAGCCCTGCGTTTGGGCAGCAGAATAGCAGCCACAGCAACACAAATGATTGCACAGAGGAAGCAATCTGCCAGCCCCTGTGGAGAGTACCTAGAGCATATGTTCAGTGCAGCATGCAAACATCTTTGATTGTACCAGGCAGATCAACAATGCTCTGGCTACACGTCTTTAACAGTGGGAGGCAGGAGATTGTGGCACGAGGCTCCTCTAACTCTGCTGCTGCTGTCTGAGTTTATTATATTTATGAATTTTCTGGATCACCACTCCTGCAGCCCTGAACGTGCAGCGTGCCGGTCACGGGAACAGGAGATGCATGGGGAATACAGTGGGGTCCTGGTGACAAACAGGATGGTTTCACTGCTGCTGCTGCTGCAGTTTTCTTTAGGTTTGTCTGAAAGCTATTTGCATTTCCAATCCTGCTGTTGCTTGTATTTGCTTCCAAGCCAGAGTGAGTTCAGACGCCCTTCCTGCCTGCACAAGGTTTCCTTGCACACAGCCCTTGGCATTTCTTCAGGCCAACCTGACAGAAATACCAGCACTCAATTTACTGTTGTGCCCTTGTTTTCTTACCTAGGTGGCTCCTAAGCTCAGTTCTCTGAAGACAGACCCGTAAATGTCCCTAATACAGAGAGATGTGCAAAGAATTGATTTTTTTTAATGTGATTGAATCTGGAAAAAGAAAGAAGTTGCAGTATTTCTTCAGATCAGACCAAGCAAAATTAAAAATTTTATATCATACTTGCAAGGTCAGAGTATACACCTTTTGAAAGCCACAGCAAGAATATTTTAAAAGAAAATAACATCTCCAAACAAGGATATTAAAGGGAAAACAAAACAAAACAAACAGCAACTCATCTATTTTTCCAAGGTCTAGAAAAAACATGGATCAAATGCTTCTCCTTATTTATAGCCCAAACGGTATAAACATATAACAAGTTTTGGTTGACACAATAATTCACTTTTTTCAGTAAATAAATAAATTTTTGTTCAGTTCCACAAATAACTACAGATAATTGAAAATGGATGAGACTGTTTTAAAACAAAGTAAACAAACCAAAAAAAAAGCAAGCAAATGAGACTAGAGAACTTCTGCCCTCTCTCTAGCTTCCACTCTACCAGAGCAGTTCCCAAGAGCCTGCCACGCATTTTTCATGCCAAATTTCACAACCACAACAGCAAAAACATGAAGTAGCTATTTAGCATCATTCACTTGCATTTTGAAATGAAAATTAACTTCATAACCTTTAACAATCAATAGCTTCAGATAATTGAAACAGCAATGGAAATTCTGATCTACAAAATGTGATTCCCCAAACCACAACTGGGCCACGAGCTGGGGACTTACAGCCACATTTCTGAGAATGAAGTGACAGCTTCCCTTGTATCTTTAAGTATTACAGTCTTACCTCTGATAGCAAAAATTAGCACTAAACCAGTCTTTCATTTGCTTTTCCTCCTGCGAGGAAACACCAAAGCTTTTCCTGGTGTTCACAGCATTCCCCTTCTTAGCTCTTATTCCATTTATTTTCTGAATCTTGGCAAGGAGCTCCACTCGTCTGTATAACCACAGGCTACAGTACTTCAACTGCTAGACATTAATACATCTGTTTTAGTCACTCATCCACCCCCAAAATTGACAGTTTGAAGAATACCAGCTTCTAATACATGAAACTTAACTAAGCCTGGACAGTTGTATCACTGAACAACCTAAATTTCCATGTTAATAAAACCTTGCTTGACACAAAGCACTTCAGGTATTTTATCAGTTTGTCTGTGAAAACCATCCCATCTCTTCAGAGGTATAAAGCAGGGAAATGAAGGTATGTTTTGTCTAACTATGAGTTTACTATGCATAGCTGAGATGCACAGCTTAGATCAGCATCCACAACTAAAATTAAATGAAAGGCCTGTCAGGTGGGAATTGCAGGCAATGACCATATTCCCTTTTCTCTTCCAAATGCTCCTCAAGTCCAGCTCTGTATATCTATGAGAAATATATATATACTGTTCCTCTGAGAGCCATTGAAAAGCCTACAAAAATAAATACAAAAGTCTGCAAAAATAAGAACAAGGAACAGTCTTCCCTTGTCATTCCCCAGGCCCTACATGTCCCAGGCAGCCAACTTGATCAAGAAATGCAGACATCCTTCACTGTCATGTCCTGCCCAGCTGGTAACTGCTCTCAACACACACTACCCATGCTCCATACTGTCATTGCTTCAAAGTTTGGTGAGGGTATGAAAATGAGAGAATGGGTCACAACTACAGAAACTGAGAAACAGCACCAAGCACACGAATGAAAAACCAGATTCCCAGAATCACAGAATGGTTTGGGTTGGAAAGGACCTTAAGGATCATCTCATTCCAGTCCCTCTGCCTTGGGCACTACTAGAGAGGGTTCCTTCCTCTCATCTATTTTCTGAGACACTACACAGCAATGGCCAACACCATTCTTGTTCAGTTGAAGGAGCTGGGCCATTGACTTCAATAAAAATAAAATTTGGCCTTGAAGTTGTAATGAGCTATTTATTAATTAGTATGCCCTAAATGTTCAGGAAAAGCTATTATTTAATGTGCATTATTCGCTTCTCCAATCTTCTTTAAATGAAGGTTGATTGGATTGATGATAGGATCGAGAAATACAGACTCTTGCCATCTTGAAGATGCCCAGCTACATCCTTTTTGCTTAAATTTCATCAAAAGCTAGCACAAAAGGGATGTCAATGACAAAAGAGCAGATCCAAATGCATCTGGCTTTACTGAGTATAATTGTAGTATCAAGTGCCTTGTTGGGTTGTGTCTTTTAGAAACAAAAACAATCCATTGTGATACTTTGGAAAGGTTCCTTCTCATCTGCATGGAACTCATTTGAAAAGGATGATTTAAAACAAAAGAAACATTATCCAATATTAGAAGTAACCGATAGCAAGGCTCATTAATGCAATCCACTGAAGCCTCAGTCTCTGCGTTCTATTGCATAGCTAAACTACTGTAATTAAACCATAGCTCCTCTGTGTTATTTAGCAAAGTAAATAATTACACCATGCCCCTGAGCTTTATTGTTAATTTGCAGCATCAGGCAGAAACCCTTGCTGCCGTTCCTAAACCTCCATTTTATGGGACTGCATCCCCATAGTGCTGCCCTGTCACTGTTCTGAACATCAAAGGGACTGCACTGCCATTTCACTCTGATGTGTTCCACGTGGGGAATGCCAGTCCCTGCACTGCCTTACACACATGTGTGCATCTTTATCCAAGGCAGCCACCAAAACTGCAGACCTTCTAGACAGGTCTCAAATACTCTGCACGGGTTTATTTCACAGGGTGGGAAAGGTGGTGTTTCCCCTATGCCCCAAAAAGGGTCTGGATTCATGCACATACTACAGTTTGACTCCTTTTTTGGCCAGAAACTTAAATTTTAGCACAGCAGATTACAGCTTCATCCCAGCCCAGTAGCTGTAACAGAACTGGGACTACTGCACAAAGTGGCAACTGGTCCATTTTTAATGGCACAAAGATCCAGCATTCTTACAGGGTTTGTAAGGTTGGGAGGGGGAACCAAAAGCACGGTGCCCCAATAATCTCAGCATTCAAGCCAAAAAAGAGAAAAAATGTATTCACTGACATCCCAAAAGATGAGGCCACTAATTCTCACATATCAGCAGGAAAACTAATCCAGGTGTCAACACGAGTCCTTCCAGTCTGGGAGTTGCAGTGATCTGCTTCCAAGAGGAAGATGTGGTTTCTCTTGTTCTCATGCTCCTCCCAGTGGTAGAAAGGAAAGGTCTGTCTGCTGGCAACAAAGAAAAGACCTTTTTTCCCTTCTCACTGGCCATTCCCACAGTCCCTTTTAGCCAAGAGCCAGGAAGGACTCCTCGTGATGCTCAACATGCCCAGGACGGAACACGAAAAAGTTCTCTTACACAACCACGAATTAATATTCCCTTGCCTTGGAAAACCTACGATTATATGTTAAATATAGTAATAGTAAAGGTGATGAAATAAAGGCATCAAAGATAGGGAAAACAGACCCAAGAAAGAAATAATAAAAAAAATCCTTCCACAGGATATTAGTTTTCACTGAGAGACTCCTCATATTTGCTAGTAGACAAATCAGCACTTTGTATCTGCTTGCCCAGAACAAGAGATTACATTTCACTCCCTCACAACAGAGATTCATAAGAAAAGCTCTTCAGAGCTGGGGGTTATGGATGCATCCAGATATATAAAAAACCCCTGCCTTTAAAACTCTGCTGCTTGATGAATGAAAGTACCACACTACTCACCCTCTGTGCTGTTCTGGTGAAACTGAGATGCCTTATAAATACATATTATGTGCTCAAATATCTATATCTATATGAATATATATTATGAATATATATTATGTTCAAATATCTATATAACAAATATCTATATGCTATGCAGAGGAAGTGAGAGACCCAGCCTATACATACAGCTCAGCCCTTTCAGCCTTCATGGTAAATCAACATCAATACATGCTGAATGCTGCAGAGAACACAGTAAAAAGGCACTTTGCAGATCAGAGAAGGAATCCGAGTTTGTAAAGGATTTGGAGATCCTTCAGAATAAAAGACACTGAACTGTAAGATATTTCTGTGTAGATATTATGGTGTGCCATCATTTCTCTGAGGAAACACACTTCGAAGCTGATACTCCAACATTAGCAAAGAGCTGAAGGATTTATTTATCTTTTGTCCAGAGAAACTATTTTCACCTAAAAGTTGGAATCTTAAAGTAAACGGAAATAGACTGCCTGCAAAAGTAACACTGACAAGGGAAAGACATCATATAAAATCTATAGCTTTCTACAACTGCTATTAATCTTAGTGCATTCCTGCAGCTCTGCAGAGCTAATTAGCAACCTACCCAAGATTTGGCATCACTGGTTAAATTTTGAGCTCAGAGTGATTCCTCTACACCAAAATTTTACTTCTGTAGGTAGTGTGTTGACTTTGAATATCTTTACTTAAGCTGACAAATGCTGTCACTGTCCAATCAATCCAAATTTTCCATGCACAAGCTTCTCCATCACTGCTGTCAGGTCTCTGTATTCCTTAACAAAAGAGAAATAACAGAATATGGGATGGCAAAAGACCACATCTAAGCTATTATTTGTTTTACAGTAATAGGTTGTTAGAGCCTTTCTTTCAAGGTTGGCATTTACTTTAATGAATCACCTTTCTCCATAGTTGATTTTTAATGTACTGTGCCATGTTTCTCATGGAGCCTCACTCCCTTTTGCTTTCCCTGTTGGCATTTAATTTACTGAAACAAAAGGATTGTGGCTATATCTTACAATTAGATTTGGATGATTAAATACCTACCACCATATTATTTTTAAGTAGCAGTTCATTTAGCCTCAGTGAATTGTTCCATGTACAATCCAACTTCATTGCGTGTTGTCATTTGAAAAGTAAAATATTGTTGCTTCTACCATAGTTTAGGACACTCTAAATTGAGATTTCCTAATACACCAGAAAGTACAAAGTGGGACTGGAGGTGACCTAGGCCATTTACAAACTACCACAGGCTACCAGGCTGCACTATCCCACTCGTAAGTCCTGTTTTAGCAGAGGTTGTTTGACTGTTCCTCAGGCTGCAGTGAGTGTTCCAGAGCCTCATCACCAACAGGCACAATGGCTGTTGGACTGAAGTGGCTACATCTCCGTTGCCAAAAAATAACATAGCTCCCCCCAAAACGGTTTTTTAAAGTATAAAAGTGCTTGTGAATCCTAAGCACTCTTGGAAAAGGTTGACATTTCAAACTGTAAGTTAATTCCTTCACTTTGAGCTGCAGAAAGTGCACCTCTCACAAGCTAAATCTCCAACAAATGCCAGCCCCAGCTATCTCTCACCTCAGGCAAAACTAGAGGCTATTAGAGAAACTATGTGCATGCTGCTGGTACCACATTTAAAAAAAAAAAAATACCTTGGATTTTGTTCAAGAAGCTTCATAAACAGGCATCATGATAACTGCAAGCTTGCAGTTAAACATAGGCACATGCACTCCTCAAAATTCTTTTCAACCTATTCCTGTCTTGTATCAAGGTGTGATTCCAGATTTCTACCACCAAAGGCTTGATCCAAAAACAACCCAAGAAATCAGGAGAAGGTTTCCCACTCTCTTGGCTGGAGGTTGGATTAGGACCTTCAGAAGAGGGACACATGTCGAGTGTGGATAAACAAGGCACTTACTCTTACAAATTCACATCCATATATATTAGTCTCCAAACCCCACAACATTCCTTTTCTAAACTTCTGGCTGGGCTCTCCTTCCCTTTCTCTGGGTTTCCTATCCCTTGCCAATCTTTTTCTCTGTTAGGAGATAAAAAGAAGGCTACAGAGTAGGCAAACCTGGTCATCTGGACAGCTCTCCTTCCAGCCTGGAGGTGAACACCCTTTGGCACACACAGGAACACACACTCACTGCTGCTCCCCGAGTCCCTGACACCTCCCACATCACATTCCCACAAAGCAGTCACTGCTCCAGACAAGTCTGAAGCTCTATTATTCAAACACTTAATGCATCCTTTGCCTTATTGGTCTTTATAAGTCAGATTATCTCATTAGCGCAGGCATTTCACTTTTCCTGTCAGCTTCTGATTTCATTAAAGTTAGTGAAAGAAAGACAAGGAGTTATATAAGGAAGGATTTGTCTTAAGAAGCTTTACAGACAGCAATCCCTCATCTTGATAATTTTTAACAGGTAGCTACTTTCTCCTTTTTTTTTTCCCCTCCTCCTCTCAGTTTTTCTTTTTATCAAAGTTCAGTTAAGCAGGATGACTGGATGGCTAAGTTTTTCTAAGAGAAATCCCAATTCTCTTGCCTTTCTGGTTGATCTTTCCAAACTTGTCTTTAAACAGTGCTTTAAAATGTTGCTGTTATTATTAAAAAAAAAAAAAAAAGGAATAAAAGGCCTTGAGAGGTTGCAAACATGGTCCTTAGAGGCTCACTCCTTACCTCAATCTCTTCTGAACTCAGCCCAACAATTCCTTTACAGCCAAGCTCTTCCCTAAGGAACTAAAATATGCATGATTTCTCTATCTCCCCTCTTCTCCCCCTTTCTAATTTTCACCTAAGCCCTGTGGATAGAGGCTTCTTAGGCACCAGCAGGAGGAGGCATGGCAGGAAAAGTTCACAAACCTTGCTACATATAGGAAAGAACAGCATTCCCAAGGGTGATGTGCACAACAACAGCAATAGGCCAGGGGATAAAATTCTCACTTCTGCAACAAAATTGAGTATTCTCTATCTCAGTCATAAAAAAAACAAAACAAAACAAAACAAAAACAAACAAAAAAAAACAACCACACACACATCCTTAGTATGAAGTTTGCTCCTGGAAGGCAGTAGAACACCTCCTTGCCTTTTACACCCTTCCTGTATTTGCCAAGTGCCCAAATCCATTACCTTGACAACACTGTGCATCACTGTAATAGCATGAGTCAGCCTCGTGGTTTTTGGGACCATAACAAAAGCAGACTCCCATCGATTGGCGTGGAGTTCCCTGTTCCAAACTATAATTTCAGAAGGTTACTTGCTTTAAATCTTGTAGCTCTCTGCTTTGGGTCTTGACAAACCTGTACATGTACCAAAAGCTGTGGCTTGTTTTATGGTCTCATTTTAATGGGTTTGTCTGTATTCCAAGATCCAGCAAACAAAACAGATCAAAAACCTTCCATAAAGGTTTTCAATCCCAGCTTCTTCCTCATCCTTCACATACACAATCTTCATAGGCTGAGCTTACTGACTGCACCATCTCCCATTTCCAAGTGATGGTTGTCAAAGTTCTGTTCCAGATAAAAATCCAAGCATGTCGGTGTTTCACTTAAAACCCTTTGGCATCTGCAGAACTGGACCAAAGGCTCAGACCAGTGAAGAAAGGAATAAAGAGAATAAAGAAAAAAAAAAAAACCTGTACAACAGGATTTCTATCAGAGAAACTACAGCTCCTCCCAGGTATCGATCCAAAGACAGCGTTGACTGCCGACCAGCACATCTTTGGCTGACAAGCCAAGGAACTAAACCAGTTACAGTAATGACAAAAAATAACTGTCACCACGAGTACACAGCAATACATCTTCTTTTACAATATCCAGGAGAAAAGGGGTCAGATTCTCGTGTTTCAGTTTCCTTCCCTTGTCAGCATCCCCTTTTCACCAGCTGTGCTGTATCTAGTTTAGATTATGGATGGACCTTGCTATGAACTTCTGGCTGAATACTCCAATACTGTCCCAAAGCAACACATAGGAAAGCTCAGGACATCCAGTGGTATTCGGATTTCTCACCAATAATGTGGACTATGCATTGCCACATAGTGTATCCAGTGAGACATGGTTTGCTGCTTTTTGCCTGGTACCCTTTCACAGACTTGTGAATACCCCATACAGCACAAGGGTACAGTCCTGTAAGGCACTGACTGTTAAAGCAAGTGCTAAAAAAATGAGAGAGATGATTTCTACTCTTGGTCTTAGTAGATGTTAGGACATTATTAGAAAACTAGAACCCCTGAGCATCAGTGCACTCTATGTGTTAACATGAGAAAGATCTTACATCACCCTCTGAAGCTGTGATGTGCAACTGTACTTTTGAGAGAAAGGACATGGACATGAACAGTTTCACAAAGCCATGTGGAAGAATGACGTCCACCCTGCTAACAAAGCAGGAGATTGAATAAGATATTCTGATTATAAAGTCAGAAATCCTTGTAGGAAAGAGGGGCAGCTCACCTTGCCACTTCCATAGGGTTGCTGAGGTGCAGGGAGACGGATGGAGGCAGCAGGAGGGAGGGGAACACGGTAAGGGCAACATGAGCCTGCAGCACTCCACAGGCAGCAGAGAGGACACCCACACTGCCCTTGCACAGAAAAGCCTCGATGGGGATGACTGGGATTGTGAAAGGCTGGAAGACCTTGGAGGGTTGCTCCTCAGGTGTCTCAGGAGATCCCAAGAATTTCACAGCCCTAAGCCTCCCATCTGTTCCTGAGAATGGGATGAAGGATCTAATTAAGGGAGATTAACATGATAGGCTCGAGGCAGCAGAGCCTCTGCTGGAGAAAACTCAGTTACCTGCTGGAGCTCTCTGAACAAGTTAATGTAATAGTAGAGAATGGAGAAAGGGAACCTAATTTCCTACAAGTTTTCAATAACTTTCCATGTAATAGAGCAAGGGCCCAGTCCTGTCCTTAGGGGATACAATGCTGTACTTCAGTGAAGAAATGAAAGAGCGAAAAAATAAATCAAAGCAAGACACAAATTGTCTTTCAGCCCAATATTGTGGGCTACTTGGTGATGCAAGTAGGGATGCACCATCATGGCCCATCCAAAGAAAGGGCCTTTTTCTGGCAGGACTTCAGTGTCCCAACCTGCATAGCACATGTTCCATTCTCCAAAGCACAAGGACACCAATGACCAGGCTGTGCTGGGCAAACCAACCACTGCCAGAGGGGGCTGAGAGGTTCTTCAGTCAAGTCCCAAGGGTGACTAATGGTGCTGCAACTGAGGCTCATGAGGCAAAACTGCAAGGGAATAAATAGTTCTTTACTAAAGGGTGAAATGAATGACAGAAGTGACCAGAAGACATAACCGCTAAGGGCCTAGTAGAATTTTCTGTCATACTGCTGCAAACTTCAACAAGATTTAGGTAGAAATACTGCTAGAAATCCCAAGGAAGTTTATCTGCATTTTTAGTCAGAGGAGGAGAGTGTTTATGTCACAGTGTTCTCTTGATTGCTTCTCTTTCTATGCCTATCAAAGACTTCGGGTTCAGTTGAAGCTTTGCTGGGGAACTGAAAACAACACTTGTAACTGTCCTCCTTCATCTGAGGACATGGTTCAAGCCAAACACATGGGTGCTGCTCTCTGCTTGACTGAGGAACATGTACCATTCCTCCCAAAGCTCTGTGAGTGTTCAGCTCTCTCTGATTACTGTGTTTCTAAGTCCCTTGTGAGAGAAGCAGTTGTCAATATTCCCATTTTATAATTAGAAACTGAGGCACAGAGAGCCTAAGCAACTTGGCCAGGGTCACAGAGGGAGCATCTGGTTTAGCAGAGAGCTGAAGACCAGCTCCCCAGCACCAGGCAAGCAGCCAAACTCCTGGAACAGCTTCTGTCAGGAACAATTCCCGTATGGAAACACGCCACGAACACAAGGGCAGCCTAATTACAATTAAAAAGGAATCTTCCCAGACTCAAATAGGGTAGCAGTGCATGACGTATGTTTAACCCTGTACAGTAGGACCCTACACTGAGCAGGCAGGGCCTTACCAGCCAGAAGGGGCTTGGAAAGCAGCTGCTGCTCTGGCTGGCACTGCTACAGCCCGGGCTGAGGGCACAGCCATAACCCAGACCCTGGGTTCACTGCTCAGGATGGTCACCAACACCTGCCAGGCAGCCCTTCTATCCCTTTCCCTCAAAGCCCACTAAGTGCCCTCCTGGAGCCAAACACCAACCCCATCAGAGAACGCCCTACCCCGGCAGAGCAGAGCTGATCCCGGAGCCTCCTCTCCCTCGCCCCACTCCTGCTGCCATTTTACTTCAAATACACTTGTTCACCGCAGTTAAATCCCCTCTTGTGCTTTCCTTCGGAAGGGAGGATTTCAAAATTTGATTTGTTTTAGTCACTAAGTACTCTCTGGTGTTCCCAGCAGATCCTTTAGCTGACAAGGTTTATACTTGTCGCCACTTTGTTGTGTTTTATGAATAGGGACCCGGAAAAGCCCAAGACACCATTTAACACGGCTCACATTAGTCTTTTACCCCGCAACGCTCGGCGCCGGGTATCGCTCTCTCTACCAGTGTTACACACCAAATGGTCCCTCTAGGCAATGTACTCAGTCAGGAAGGATATTAACTCACCCCAGCAGAGCGTGTGACCAAAATGCCGACAATCCCTGTAGTTTAGAGCGTAACTGATAAAACATTCGTGCACGTCAGAGATCAGACGCGGATCTGGTTCACGCCACGGTGGCCTTGAGTGAGATGCCCCAGGACGACACAGGAGAGCGTGGTACTGCCCACCTCGGTGCCCTGCAGGAGCCCCTCCTCACAAACCTCCTCTGTGCTTCCTGGTGCTTCTTCTCAAATCCCTGGGGCAAGAGCCAGGAACGACTGCCATCCATAGGAGGCTTTAAGTAACCTGTATGAGCAGGGCCTCCTGTTCTCTGAATTTTCGGCCTCTTCCCCTCAGTTGCACCCTGCCCTCCTTCCCTTGCCCTGCTGCTGGTTAAAGTAGGTTGCAAGTGGCAAAAAGTTTACTAAACTCGATTACAACTCCTTCTTCCTCAGCTAAACAAAACTGGGTAGTCCTGAGTTGCTACCAGGGTCAAAAGGTGCTTCACCACCATAGAGATGGGGTGAAAAAGCCCGTGACAGCCAGATCAGCTCACTGCACTGAGAAAGAGAACAGCCTACAAGAAAGGTGCTCCCCAGCAAAGCGTAAGAAGTTCATACCAGAGCATGATCCCCCATTGCAGGCAACTGGAGATGTCGAAGGACTGACGAAACTGGAGCAAAGGAAACACAGAGCTCTGGATGCACAGAGATTTGAGCCTCTCTTCACCCAGCACGGCGCACACCAACTCACCTCCCGCAGCAAACATGGAATAAAAAAGCATGTATCAGGGAATTAGAAGACAGTTGTTATACCAGTCTCTACTCCCAAGCTTCCATGTGAGAATATTTGCACGGGTGTAACGCTGCCCTTCAGGGCTGACAGCAGAACCATCAGCCCAGTCCTCCTCGCCCAAAGTCCTTAAGAAAGTTTGCTGTCTTTGAAACTGTTTTGTAAATTCTGTTACATTGTGCTCTCTGCTGAGCTTCTGTTCAAAGGGAAAGGCAGGGTGTCTGACCAGCTTGCCGTGGTTTTGACCTCGCAGTCCTCTGAGTGTTATACCCAAGAATCCAGACAAAACCACTCCTGCTGTGGCCTTGCACTGAGAAAATGTAACTGGACGACAGCACCGCAGCTTACTCGAGTTCCCACTGAAATTAGCAGGAG
>NW_020955628.1:100341-101673 GCF_003031625.1 Empidonax traillii | reverse complement strand
CAAGTTTTCAACATTACCAAACTCCAAACAAGTCTCAGTCTGATATCTTGATTACTGGACACATAGCAGAGGAGCAGAGCCTCTCATTTAAAGAAAAACCCAAAAGAAGGCATACAAAACAGAGAGGACAGCTGCTATTTGGCTTTGTGAATGTCAGCTGAGGCTCTGTAACGAGCTTCCAGAAAACCTGTCCCTGAACCAAATACGAGTCTACTGAGACTTGAAGAGAGAGTCCTGCACAAGCATTCAGTTCCTAATGCACTTGCCAGAGATGGAAAAGACTTTTTGGAACCCAGTGGTGTTGATTATTAAACAGTTCATAACAGTAATAGGATGACAATCAGTAATCAAATGAAAATGTTCAGCATGAAAGAAGTAATTTTCTCCTACAAGGTGTTGTACAGCAAGTTGCAAGGTGTTGTTGACTGACTAAATAACAGTTTTCATTAAGGCATTCACAGTCAGCAGGTTCCATACTCATCATTACCATTTGTGTTTTTTTAAAAAAGTATCTACTTTTCCTTTATGGCAAGGCTTGGCAATGACAGATGAACCATCAGCTTATCTGCTGATTTTTAATGACAGCATTTTGCATTCATTATTCCCTACTTAAATCACTCTTTTTAAGAGAAGAATAACTTATTTCTTCCTCTTGTCACTAGAGAAATTAACACGTACACTATTAAGAAGAAGTGCCCATCTAACAAAAAGATACACCAGCCACAGATTTAGAAAATCAAACAAAAACTGTCCAAGAGAGAGAGTGAAAATAGGACCCCATATATCCAAATACCTCACTGCCAAGGTCAATAACTCTAAGGTTAAATCTTTGCACTGAAAACTCCCAAGAGAAAAGACAAAATAATTATTTTTGTGCAATGCTTGTGCAATGCTGATCAGTCCCCTGGCTTGTGAGCTAAAATGTGTGAAGCCTGTGGGTGATGCAGGGTAGCACCTTCCTGGCTGCCAGGAGGAGGGATATTTCCTTGGGGTAGCCAAGTCTCTGTCTCACCCCAGCCTAACACAATCCAAGCAGACATCAGGAGGGTCTGTGGTTGCCCATCCTCAGCTCAGGGCTGCTCACAGTCCATGCACAGGCTAAGAACCAAAAAATACAGCACCCAGACAACACATGCAGGAAGGACAACCCCCAGAAACAAAGCTCTTAATGAGAGCTGTACATGCCAAGCTCTGGAGCCCAGTGAGTCCAAAAACCCCAGCAGAATCAAACCAGTTCATTAATTATACCACAAAAAAAAAAAAAAAAAAAAAAAAAAAAAAAAAAAAAAAAAAAAAAAAAAAAAAAAAAAACAAAAACAAAAAAAAAAAAAA